>NC_056732.1:1414614283-1414634283 GCF_019279795.1 Protopterus annectens | reverse complement strand
TTCCACACCCGCCTTTGTTATTCTAACCTCTTCCATACATTATGCATACATTCTGTGATACTTTCCCTAAGGGTATCACCACATCACAGGTGTGTGTTAGTGTTGGTCCACAATTCATGCACTGGGACATGGTGGACATGATAATGTGGTTTGTCCACATGGCCTTGCATATGGTTTATGTGGAGTGTGTTATGTTGTTATTTGGGTGTCCATGACAACATGCATTGGCAGTATGTGTGAGACATGGGCCTTTGGCAGGCTCCTGTGGAACAATATGTGTTGGTGCAGGCCAGATGTGGCAGGCCGTTGCATTCTGTCAGTCCTACAATCCTAGACCACCATACAGTATATTCCCCTGGGATAACAGGGTAGGTGTGATAGTTGTTCATGCCAATACCTTATATCAGTCTTGATCAGGTGGTGTTGATGCTGCCAGGGTGCTACCTACAGCTAGGGACACACCTGCATGGGACAGCTGCACTGCATGCTGCAGTCTGCCGCTATTGCCATATACAGGTGGGGTCTTACTGTACCCATTCCCTACAGCAGGGATATTGCCAGAGAGGTGCCTGTGGGTGGTGTTTGCATGGCTGGGTGCATGTGTGCTATGGACACTACTTGCATCTGACACACAGATCTGCATGGGGCATTACAGTTATGCTGGCATGTGCAGGTACATCAGCTGATTCCTAATACAGCAGTCCTACTTCCTTTGTGATCTGCAGGTGTTCAGGCAGACATCACCGGTATCCCCTACTACAGGTCCAGTTACTGTGATGCATACCTATATGTACAAATCCAAGGGTGTCTCCATTTTACAGTGACACAATATATACTGTATCTCTGGGATACTTTCCTCTGTGTACTGCTTGTATATCTATCCCAGCAGACATGCCATGTCAGTCTTTCAGATGGTGACACATAGTACCACCATACATTTACAATAGCTTACTGCTAGCATGTGTTATATTGGTGGGGATTGTCTTTGGTACTGCAGTCGTGAGGGCTTGTCCCTGTTATCAGCAGTAGTGAGTAATGGCCACTAGGTCTTACCTCAACATGCATACATACTGACCACTCTCACACATTATGAAACACACACCATACTAACACATTCAGAACTGCATATTGTGCAAATGCTACAACTTATCCTGCTACCTTGGCCACCTCTGGGCATCTGTGCTCCACTTGTATTATACCTACTCATATACGTTACTACATTTCTACACAGGATTGGGGGGGCACACCTGAGTGTCATTACATTTCTACACTGGATTGGGGGAATGGGCAGACCTGTCTGTTTCCACATGTCTACATAGGCGTGGGGGTGCTCACTTGACTATTACTACATTTCTAAGCTGGATTAGGGGTAGGGGCACACCTGACTGTTTTGACATGTCTACATGGGAAAGGAGGGGCACACCTAACTGTTACTACATTTCTACATAGGGTTGTGGGGGGACACACCTGACTGTTTTTACATTTTTACACAGGATTGGGGGGGGCACACCTGACTGTTAATGCATTTCCACATAGGGCTGTGGGGGGGGCACACCTGACTGTTACTACATTTCTACACAGGACTGGCGGGGCACACCTGACTGTTTCTACATTTCTACATAGGGTTGTGGGGGGCACACCCGACTGTTACTACATTTCTACACAGGAATGGCGGGGCACACCTGACTGTTTCTACGTTTCTACACATGATTGGGGGTGACACACCTTACTGTTTCTACATGTCTATATAGGATGGGGAGGCACTCCTGGCACTTGCACACATTTGCTATGACTGTACTGGTATGTCAGGTACTCCATTTCATTCTGTATTCTAACCCTATCATACTGACTAGAGGCATACCAGTGTACTACAGGTCTTAGCTTTGGTTGTCCTACATATTAGTGTCTGACTTCCTACCCTTCAGAACTAACATCCCACTGCCTGAGCTGCTGTAGTCTGTCTGTGTAGGCCTGGGGGGAGGTTACCCATAGGCATCATTCAGAGGCCATAGCACATGCTCTGTTTGGGTTTGTCTACACCTGTCCTATGGGCTGAGACTGTTGTTAGGTATGTGAACCTTCCTGACTGGCATGTGTGAGGCATATGAACACACATGTCACCCAGCACATTTCCTGCAGTAGGCTGTGTCACCATGTGTAGTACTGGTTACTATGGTGTCTCCAGTATGTGTTACAGATGTCATGGTGCCACTATGGGTGTCTACTATCTGCTGCCATAACATTCAGCCTCCCAATTCCCTTGCATGCTCAAATCCATACCACAGATACAGGTAACAGCACATTCTACTCCATTTGGCAATTGGTAGGTCGATTGACTTACCTTGTGGGTGTGCCAGGATTGAGGATGGTGCTGGAGGACTGCCTAAGTCGGATGCATATAGTACACTCCCTATACATGGTTGAGCACAGGTAGTGTCATGTTTGGCATCCCTTTTACTGTATGTGAGAGTCAGACAGAGGTGTCATTCCCTGGGTCGCTACTGTGTCAGTGTATGTGGTATGTGTTGCCCCTTTGCCAAGGCCAGGGCATACTGGGCATGCCTCCATGTGCCTACTGGGGCAGGCTCAGGTTGTTCCTCTTCTGAGACACTCTGTGCCTGTGCAGGCCTTGGGATTGGTGGGGGAGCTGTGTGGCCCTGCCCTGTGCTGTTCCTGCTGCAGCTGTTTCCACAGGACCATATTGTGTAGCATAGCACATACCATAACAATTTCAGTACATGTAGCTGGTGAGTACTGCAAGGCTCCACTGGATGTGACCAGACACCAAAACAGTGACTTGAGCATCCCAATCACATGGTCTATTATAAGTCTGGTCTGTGCATGTGCCTCATTATGGCATTTTTGTTCAGGTGTGTGTGCATTTCTGATGGGTGTCATCAGTCATGGCTCCAGTGTGTAACCAGCATCCCCCACTAGGTGATCATAGGGGATGTCCCTATTGGTAAATCTGTGGTACAGCTGCATCATATGCCAAATGTGGGAATTGTGATAGCTTCCAGGGCAGCCAGCACACACATTCATTATAATGCCCAGGGCATCGCACACAACCTGGCAGTTGATGGAGTGGATACCCCTGTGGTTGATGTAGGCCCTACCCTGATTACTGGCTGGTGCTTTGATGCATATGTGCATGCAGTCTATAGCACCCACTACCTCAGGGTATTCTGCTATTTGGTGGAAGAGACGCATATTGCTGGTCAACACCTCATGGGTGTTGAGGAAATATATGTTCTCACTGGCATGTGCTGACATGGCATCCAGGAACTGGTGGAATACTTTGGATGTTGATGCCTGTGAGATCCCCATGATATCCCCAGTTGAGCTTTGGGAGGTACCTGGGGCTAATATACCTAGGCGTACACATACCTTGGTATCCACTGGGATGAGTTCTCCTCAGTCAGTTCTGTGTGTCAGGCGTGGCCGGCACAGCTCAACAGTTTGTTGTAGGAGGTCCCTGTCCACCCTATAATGCTTCACTATCTCCAGCTCATGTAGCCCCTCATAGGTTACCCTAAATCTGTGCACTCTTCTCCGTCTCCTCACTGTGGGTTGATTAGCACCATTCACATCCTCACCACATTCAGCCTCTTGCACATGTTGTTCCATGTTGCCTGCTGCAGCCCCTATCATTTTGTAGTTTTGTTTGTTAAAAGTTCCCCACTTGTATACACTGGTGGTGTGGAGTATGGGAAAGAACAGATGGGAAGGTGTTTGCATAGTTTATACTAGTATTCTGGGCTGGGCTGGTCTGCTGCCTGTGTAATTGACTGATTCTGATATATTTCACCTGCCAGCTATGCTAGCTCTCCTTGATTACCTTCCTACTGCTGTTTTCCCTTTCCACTGCCTTTCTGTTTAAGCCCGGGGTGCGCCGCGCAAACAGAGTGCTCAAATGTGCACAGTGCTGCTATTTCCTGGTTTAACTTTTTTTTTTCCTTTAAAATCCAGTGCGCGGCACGCACACCCACTTAGGCAATGTAAAGAGTGATAGACAGATTCAGAACCATCCCCCTTGCTTAGCTGTGCTTAGCTTGGAGCAAACCTGAGCCACAGGGCTCCAATCCACTTACAGTATGCCTGACACCCCCCATGATGTCAGCTAACTATTAGGCTTGCACCAAGCTATTCCTACTCTTACACTGTTGGGACCTGACTAGCATGCTGGGAAAAACTGGGATTCACTATCATTACCCTCATTTGCATAGGATTGCCTGTTAATGCATAGTTACAAGTCTCACACTGAGCCTCCCCCCTTAGCAACCACTACTCACTGGCCATGTTGCCTTCTGCCTGCCACTGACTTTCATGGCAGAATAGTGATTTTAGTTAGAATGCTTATTTTAGGTTTATTTTCTTATGTTCCCCCGATGCCGTTTGCGCACCGCTGCCCTACACCTAAACAGCCAAGATCGGCTAAAATAAATAAAAGTTGATTTTTTTATTTTTTAAGCTGTTTGCAATGCCAATGGCCTTATACTTGGCAATTGGCATGCTTCCTGAGTGATATGCAGCCTTTATTTGGAGCTGTCAAGGCTCCATTTGGATTTTGCAGAAATGTACTCAGTTACTAACCGAGTACATTTCTACAGATTACACTAGTCCTGCACGGCCGATTTCAAGCTTCCTGGATTGCAAATTCACCTCATTTGCATGGATTTCTCCTGCAAATGGGGTGATTTGCATACAGGGGCTTAGTCCATGCAGGACTAGTGCAGGAGCGCTCGTGCACACTCCTGCAGGTTATTTCTGGATCGCACGGTAGACATATTGCTGGCTAAAGCTCCTGCACTAATCCTGCATGCCATGCAAGGCTTGCAGAATCTGGGGGATTGCATTTAATACATCCTGTAAAGTGTTTGTTTATGCTTAACATCACTTAATAAAAATAAATAAATACAGATCCTGTCTCCAGAAGGAATTTCTTCAATCACAGTCACTTGCTTTTGTCCATTTAGATGCAAGACTTATAATTAATTCATTGTAGTTCTTGGGAAAGTCTAGTGCATTTTGCGTTTGTTTTCTATATTTTCATATATGTACTCTTTTTGATATAATTGCATATGTGAGGATATGTGTGAAGGCTGCCAGCCTAGCCAGATAGAATTTTATAGATAATTCTATCATTTGTAAATATTAATGTAAGGCACAGGCTTGTTCTCTTAAATGAAACAAAAATGCTGTTACAAAGATGTGACAGCAGTGCTCTCTGCTGACCAAGTAAAATATGTTGTGACCCTTTGATCTGGTCATCTCCAACCTGTCTAGATGAAGACATTATTTATATTGTTTTAACCAAGAGTTAAATTGCTAGATTTAAACATGCAAATGCATTTTTATTGCTCTGCTTCCTCACCAGATGCAAGAAACACAAGGAGATGTTAAGAATGTAAATGTAGTTTCTGTTAACCTGGGAACACAGGGAAGTGTGAAGAATGATGTAATGGGAACCAGGAATGTGATTTTAAAAACAGAGGGAATCAGAGATTATTAAGCATTTTTGTCTTGACCATCCAACTCATCAGCACTCTGCCTGTTTCTATATGTAAGTTATCTTAGACTTGCGTTTTCTCTTAGAAATAGCTAGGAACTAGAAAGATTAGACTAAGTGTTTTTCTGTGACGTCAGAACTGTACTACTGAATTATTTTAAGTATTTCTCTGCGATCTCTGAACTCTTGACTAGCACTGTGCAGTAAGAAGTATTGTCCTGTGTTTTATTATTTATTATTAAATATTATAAAACATTTCAACTGTGGCTGTTTTGTGTAGAGATAGGTTAAGCTCTAAGAGTACATTGCATGTATATAAGAATCCTGTACCAAGTCAATCTAATAAGCCTTGACTGTTTAGTTATACTACCTATTGGATAATAATATTGCACAGTAATAATTGGACACCCTTTTAAGGATCTTTGAGTAGCTGATAAATATTAGCTGGGTGGTGGCAGTGATTTCTACCATATAGTCTGGGTAAAAGGGGTACAGCTGGAGAACCTGTGCCAGCCTCCCCCAGAAGTGTCTGAGTGGTTGCATAAACTCTTATCTCAAAGTGTGTATGCGTCAGCTACTTGGGCAGGGACACGAAGCACTGGTTATACAGAGAGGGTGCTGGAGATTTTAGCTTGCCCAGCTGACTGATATCTGGACGCTATAGCTGTGCCAGTGGGGAGTCTTATTGTGGACATGGGAGTGACCAGCCCTGGACTGACTGTGATCTCTGTGTGCTCTTAAGGGAAATTGCATTTTACTGTGTGTATTTGTTATCCTTTCCTCCTATATGAAACGCCCCTCACTGGTGTTAGTGATGAGGATTGAGGCTCCTTGATTGCTGGGCCAGGGCAAGCTATCACATATTAATTGTTTGGCAGTGGTGGGATATCCACACCACATATTAATTTGGTTGGTAAATACTAATTGGCTTGTAGTGGTGTTGGTAAAGTGAATTCCTGTAGCTTGTGTCAGTGAGCTTTGAGGGTGTTTCGTACTCTAAATCAGCCATGCAGTGAACACTCAGAGTTCAGATCACAATTGTTTTATTTCTTTTGTTAGCTTAGTTAGTCAGGGTGAGCAAGCAGCATGTCAGCAGAGGAGTATGTAAAGATGACAAGGAGCCAGCTGGCAGAGATGTGCCAGGCTAGGGGACTGGTGCATGGAAACCTGACTGAGGCAGACCTGATTGCAGCCTTTGTTAAAGCTGCATCAGAAAACAGCAACCAGGAGGACAATCAGACTGGCAGTGGAGATATAATACCCTCAGAGAATGGACAGCTCAACCTTTCTGCAGAGGACTTAAAAATCCATCTGGAGCTAAAGAGACTTGAGCTGGAGGCAAGGAGTGTGGAAATAGAAGCAAATGAGAGACTGCGATGTTTGCAGGCTGAAGAGAATGAGAAACTACTATGCCTGGAAGCTGAGGAAAAGGAGAAGCAGAGGCAGCATGAGAAGGAGATGCTGACTCTTCACCAGAGTCGTGGAGGTAATGGGGAAGGGAGTAACTGGAACCCAGAAGCACAACAGGTCAGTAAATTTCTTGCGTAGTTTAAAGAGGGGGATAATTTTGATAGTTTCATTCATATGTTTGAGAGGGTATGCAAATAGTATAGTGTTGACCAAAGGCTCTCGGTACGGTCCCTGGCCCCCTTACTCCATGGTAAAGTGTAACTGTATTATCAAAAATGTCTGACGATGCATGTTTTGATTATACTGCTGTTAAAAAGCATTTGTTAGAATTGTTTAAGCTAACACCTGAAATGTATAGGAAAAAGTGTTGTGAGCATAGACACAAGGCAGATGAAACTATTTGTGAACATATTGCTGAACTGGGCACTTATTTCCATAGGTAGGTGAGTGGATGTCAGGTCACCACTTTTGAAGGGCTGGTAGACCTTTTGGTGAGGGAATAAGCCCTTAGCACTTTGCCTGAGGACACCAGGATCTGGTTAGCTGATAGACAATATGCTACTTCAGATGAGTTGGGGAAGAAGGGAGACCTATACCTGGCAAGCAGGGCAGCCCTGCACAGGAAAGGGACCACAGTACTGCTCATGGGTCTAATGGAACCCATGGTGGGAAGCACAGACTGCCCCAACAGAATCTGCTAGTAGCAGGGAAAGCCACTAGTCCAGGTACATGTCCAGGAGTTAGGGTTAAATGTTTTGAATGCAACCAGTGGGGCCATGTAGCATACAGGTGTCCATGGAGGCAAGGTGGGGAACTAAAGGTGAGGGAGCCAGTAAGTGGGAAAGAAAAATGCCAATAGTAGGTTGTCTTGGGACAACAAGGGTACCAAACTACCACCAGAGGCTATATTCTATTGTAGTGAATGGCAAAGAGGCCATTTCCAAGAGAGACACAGCCTCTGATATAACCATTGTAAAGCCTGCAATGGTTACAGAGGAGCATTACTCGCCTGGGCAGTCTACTCCATTCAGGGCTTTAGGAGGGATCCCATTCCAAATACCTTTGGCTAGGGTTCACCTTGATTGGGAGGGTGGAAAAGGAAGCCAGAAAGTAGGTGTGTTTGAGGATATACCTGCAGATGTACTGATAGGGAATGATTTTGATAGCACAGTACCCTGTGCTTGTGCAGTTACATGCAGTCAGGCTTGGAGACAAGCAGGTAAGTCTGGTAGCCTGTGGGAGACCCAGACAGACTGCATACTTGCAGCCAAGACTGGTGACATGGTTACCTCAGGGAGGGAGCTACCCTGTAGCAGTGAGAATGAAGGTGAGCCACAGCTGCTTATGGGTACTGATGGTCCCTTGGACAGAGTGACTGCAAAGGTGGAGGTGAGTAGTAGTACCCAGGCTGACAGTAAGGCACCACTGTCAGAGGATGCCAGACTTCCTGTGGACGAGGAGCTGGGAAGGGTTACAAGGAGAGAGTTGAGACAGCCTCAGCTCTCAGACCCTACATTGCAAGGCCTGAAGCAAGAAGCTAAGGAAACACCTGATTCTGAAGGAAAGGGGGGATCTGTATAGTGGGACAAAGGGTTACTATACAGAGAGTGGACCCCTGAGGAATGGCTAGAAGGTGAGAGAGTACAGCAGTTGGTAGTGCCTAGAGCCTACCATATGGCGCTTCTAGCCGTAGCCCATGATATTACCTTTGCAGGTCATATGGGCATAAAATGTACAAAGAGGTGTATTATGCAGAACTTCTATTGGCCTGGAATTTCCAGAGATGTAACAGGGTACTGCAGGACCTGTGAGCAGTGCCAAAAAGTAGGCAATGCAGGAGACAAGGTGAGAGCTCTTTTGATGCCTTTGCCTGTGATTGAAGAGCCATTTCAAAGGGTAGCTATGGATATTGTGGGTCCTCTGAGTACCCCAAGTTCCACAGGGAAAAAGTATATCATAGTGGTAGTGGACTATGCTACACGATACCCTGAGGCAGTGGCTTTGTCCTCCATTGAGGCAGAGAAGGTGGCAAATGCTTTGTTAGAGATTTTCAGCAGGGTAGGTTTCCCAAAAGAAATACTGACTGACAGAGGTGCCAATTTCATGTCAGACCTGCTGGCTTGTCTGTGGAAGTCCTGTGGGGTGAAGCACATGAAGACCACCCCCAACCATCCCCAGACTAATGGTCTTGTTGAGAGGTTAAACTCTACAATCAAGTCCATGCTATGAGCATTTGAATATCAGTTTAAGAGGGTGTGGTACAATATTTGCCCCATCTGTTGTTTGCTTACAGAGAGGTTCCCCAGGAATCCACAGGTTTTTCACTCTTTGAGTTGCTGTATGGGCATAGGGTGAGGGGATCTCTAGATTTAATTTGAGATGAGTGGGAAGGTGAGTGCGAGTCTCACAAGGAGTCTGTTGTGGCATACGTCCTAAACCTCAGGACAAGGTTCAGGGAACTCATGGGCTTGGCCCAGGAAAACATGGCAGACGCCCAACAACAGAAAAAGGTGTGGTATGACAGGAATGCTCGAGATAGATAGTATGCTGTGGGGCAGCAGGTAATGGTTCTCATTCCTGTCAGACACAACAAACTACAAGCAACTTGGGAGGGACCTTACAAGGTGGTAAGAAATGTAAGTGATGTAAACTACATGATAGAACTGCTAGGCAGATGGCAGGGGCACAAATTGTACCATGTTAACATGATGAAACCCTGCCATGATAGGGAGGCCCTTGTGCTAATCATTTGCAGTGGATTGCAGGAGGAGTCTGAGGGAGAGCTGGGGACTGATCTCCTCAGTCAGGCTCGGGCTGACACCTCAGGAGTAGCAATGTCCCAGAAGCTATCTCCTACCCAGGTTCAAGAAATCCAAGCAGTGTTGGAGGGATTTAAGGACATGATCACTGGGAAACCAGGGTGCACCCACCTGGGACAGCACCAGTTGGATACAGTACCCCAAATGCCTATTAGACAGGCCCCTTATAGAGTGCCTGAGAGAGTCAGACTCTGAGGGAGGAGGTACAGGAGATGTTGGAACTAGGGGAGATTCAAGAGTCCAACAGTCCCTGGGCCTCCCCAGTGGTGATGGTGCTGGTGCCAAAGAAGGATGGCAGCATCAGGTTCTGTGTGAACTACAGGAAATTAAATAGTCACACAGAGTCAGATGCTTACCCCATGCCTAGGACAGATGAGGCCCTAGAGCAGCTGGGTGGGGCTAAGTATCTTACAACCATTGATATTACCAAGTGTTACTGGCAGGTGCCCTTGACTCCTAGTGCTAGAGAGAAGTCAGCCTTTGTGACTCCTTTTGGCTTGTATGAGTTCACAAAGATGCCCTTTGGGATGAAGAATGTCCCAGCAACTTTCCAGAGGATGGTAGATCCTAATCTAGCAGGAGGAAGAGGGTTTGCCCTTGCTTACCTTAATGAGATTGCCATCTACAGCCATTCCTGGCCAGAGCACATTCAGCATGTCAGGGAGGTGCTGGGCAGACTACAGAGGGCAGGGTTGAGTATTAAGCCAAGCAAATGTCAGGTGGGTATGGCAGAGGTCTCCTACCTAGGACATAGAGTGGGGAGTGGTAAGATAAGGCCAGAACCTGTTCTCCAGGTCCCCCATAAGACTCCCCACTGGCACAGCTATATGGTCCAGATCTCAGCCAGCTGTGCAAGCTAAAATCTCCAGCACCCTCTCTGTCCAAACAGTGCTTTGTGTCCCTGCCCAAGTAGCTGACACACACACACTTTGAGATAAGAGTTTATACAACCACACCGACACTTCTGGGGAAAGCTGGCACAGATTCTCCAGCTGTGTCCCTTTGACCCAGACTATACAGTAGAAATCACTGCCACCACCCAGCTAATATTTATCAGTTACACAAAAGCCCTTAAATGGGTGTCCAATTATCACTGTGCAATATTATTATCCAATTGGTAATATAACTAAACAATCAAGGCTTATTAGAGTGACTTGGTACAGGATCCTTATATACATGCAATGTACTCTTAGAGCTTAACTTATCTCTATACAAAACAGCCACAGTTGAAAGGTTTTAATATATTTAATAATAAACAATAAAAACACAAGACAATACTTCTTACTGCACAGTGCTAGTCAAGAGTTCAGAGATCACAGAGAAATACTTAAAATAATTCAGTAGTACAGTTTTGACATCACAGAAAAATACTTAGTCTAATCTTTCTAGTTTCTAGCTATTTCTAATAGAAAACACAAGTCTAAGATAACTTACATATAGAAACAGGCAGAGTGCTGAAGAGTTGGATTGTCAAGACAAAAATGCTTAATAATCTCTGATTCTCTCTGTTTTTAAAATCACATTCCTGGTTCCCGTTACATCATTCTTCACACTTCTCTGTGTTCCCAGGCTAACAGAAACTACATTTACATTCTTAACATCTCCTTGTGTTACCTTGCAGCTGGTCAGGAAGCAGAGCAATAAAAATACATTTGCATGTTTAAATCTAGCAATTTAACTCTTGGTTAAAACAATAGAAAGAATGTCTTCAGCTAGACAGGCTGGAGACGACTATAGATCAAACGGTCACAACATGTTTTACTTGGTCAGCAGAGAGCACTGTTGTTACATCTTTGCAACAGCATTTTTTTTTTCATTTAAGACAACAAGCCTATGCCTTGCATTAATATTTACAAATGATAGAATTATCTATAAAATTCTATCTGGCTAGGCTGGCAGCCTTCACCCATATCTTCACAGCATACCTTTGTAGTGTTTGGACACTGTCCTTCTTATTCTAGCTGGGTACCTTTCCACAGAAGTTCATGCCATGGTTTCCTTTCCTGTGGACTACTACAACTCTGCATCCAGGGCTTCTAGAGTTACAGTTTTAATGACTTCAGCAAGTGTAGAGTTTCCCAATCTGACTACTCTAGCAACATATTTCACCCACTCTCTAGTGTCAACACTGGCTAGTCTTGGTATACTGGGCTGTATATAAGGGCTATTAGTCTGGCAGAGACCACCTCACATCCTCTACTCTGTAACCTCAGGGCTTCTCCTAGTCCTGAAAGTGTGGCTTCATCTACCATGGTCTGAACCTCTGGAATATGTTGCCCACTGGCTAGGGACCCCCCACACAGACTATACAGATTTAAGAAGACATTAAAACTGTATTTATTTATTTATTTTGGCAGTTAATACCTAACTTAAGCAGTTATTCCTCTTTTGAGCTTCCCTGATATTTTTATTTGTTAGTTTGCAAAATTGCTTGCATTGTATTAGTGGTAATACTCATATACATTGAACTTAACCATGAAAACAATTTGTTTATTTCACAAATACTAGGTGCCCATTTTTACTTGACAAGCAGTTGTCAGTGGGAAGGGTTTTGTTGTACAAACGCAACAAGAGTAATAAGAAATGTGATTAAATACGATTAAAAAGCAAAAAAAAGCTAGCTTGCACTAAGAAATGACAAGTATTACATTTATCAAATACTCTCAAGACTTTCTATAATTATGAAGTTAAGATATAAAAATAAAAAAAATAAATACATATATGTATTTATGTTACAAGGTTGCATTCACTAGTTAAGTGGATGTTTACAATTTAGTGATTTCCCATATTTTTGTCAGAAGTTAAGAGCACTATAGTTCATTATCCTAGTATATTACTAAAAGCATTTCAAGTTTTCCCAGCTTGCTCTGAAGCTGATTTTGCGTAATGAGGACAAGTAGATAAACAGATAGCTAGATAGATAACTAGATAGATAGATAGATAGATAGATAGATAGATAGATAGATAGATAGATAGATAGATAGAGAAAGGTCTTTATAAAAAATGGCAGCTATCCCATTTCTGAGCTGTTCTAGGAAATGCCACCTCAAAAGTATGAGTTTATAAGATGGAACAACTACTATTTGTATCACTTTTTAAAATTTAATACACGTTATTAAAATAATTATTCTCAGCAGTGAAATCAAAGGGAACAATGGACAGTGATAACTTCAGATGAAGACTGGGAAAATTACTGCTTGCACTTTGGGAAGTGGGACAGGAATGCCTGGAGGGAACATCCTTGTGAAAGTGAGAGGTCATCCTCCACAGTCATTACATTACCTTCCCCTTATCTATGCCTGTCAAGGTACATGCATTTAGGAATGGAGAATAGTAAAAGAGAACACTTTGACCATCCCAGTGGTTGTCTAAATAATAACCTCTCCTGACCAACCCTTTCCTTGGTGAAGTGGAACAAATGGGGCAACTGGCCATAGAGGGAGTTAATCAATAAACAGTGGGGGCAAAAAATGCCTGATGGCAGACACTATGGCACATTAACTAGTTATGGCAATATAGCAATCCTGATATGTGAGAAGGAGGTGTGGTTGGAGAGATTAAAAAATGGTATGTCCTCAGGGTTATATTAGACTAAAATATGGTATGTCCTCAAGGCTGTATTAGTGATGGGAGAAAAATAAAGACTAGTAATACAATAATTTGGCACAACTAACAATAACCCTAAACCAATATCACACAAGAAGTTTGGAAAAAAGAAATGAAAGCATCCTACCTGGTTTGCACATCTTATAGTATGTGGTCCTGTCTAATAGATAAGACTGTAAGCCTGAGGTCAATCTCCTTACAAACAATAAAATAAAACAACAAGGGATGCACATGCCAATGGAAGCACCTTAAATATGCTGTGATCCCTCCCTGCTCCCATAAACATCAAGAGGAGTGGTCTGCAGGTTATCTCTGCACCTGAATACCTCAGTATGAGCTGTTGCATCTAATGCCTAATCTTTGGTAACAGAAACCACAGGGATTGCTGTCCGTGTTATAACCCTACATAGAAGTCATGGTTCTTTCCAACTTATTAAAGGAAACAGTTCTCTACATATGTCCTAATGACATAAAAGTTCCAGAGACATAGACCATTTTGTAAAATCTGCCTAAATGTTATATATCTCTGCTTTCCATGCTACAGTCAGGGAGGGAGTGTTCTGCCTACAGTTTTTCAGAATTGCAAGGCAACATTACCAGCAAAATGTTTTTACGTTTTTGGGTCAGCTCTAATTCCATCCCAGAAAGACTTCAATTTGTCACTTATCTGTACCATATGAGACAGATTGTGACACTCACTGGGGAAACTGTAGATGCAACAGAATCCAAATGGGGTGTTATATACATAGTATTATAATCTAAATCTAATGAATATGGCTGGGAGTCAATAAAACCAAATCATTGTGTCAGAATAGTATAGCACCTTCTGCATGGAATATGGCTGCCTACAGATCCAGTAAACAAGGCTGGGGGCATGCATGAGCCTGCCAGCACTATTCTGACATGGACACCACTGAATAATAGAGCAATAACTCACACCTGGGTGTGGGTAATGCTGGATTTACCCACGGTTGGTGTGGTTTGGTCACGAGGGCGAAGCCCGAGTGGCCAAACAAAGTCAACCGTGGGTAAATCCAGCATTACCCACACCCAGAAGTGGGTTATTGCTATTATACAATGACATTATTTAAGAAAAAAAATAATTAAATAATTACTTTTCTTAAATAATGGCATTGTATAATGCCTCCTTGCTGCCCTTCCGCAGCTGTCTGGTATTCTGCGGCAGTTCTGATGTACTGCGCATGCATATGCCTACCCAGTACATCAGAGCTGTGGGCAAAAGCAACGTTGAAAGCAAGATCTCCATTGCTTTTTTAAAGCTGTCTCTCTATGTTAAACCCATTTAACATAGCGAGACAGTTTTGAAAAAAGCAACGGTGAAAGCAAGATCTCCGTTGTTTTTTACAAACTGTCTCACTATGTTAAAGGAGTTTAACATAGTGAGACAGCTTTGAAAAACGCAACAGAGATTCTCCATTGCTTTTTTTAAAGCTGTCTCACTATGTTAAACTCTAACATAGCGAGACAGCTTTAAAAAAAGCAACGGAGATTCTCCATTGCTTTTTTTAAAGCTGTCTCACTATGTTAAACTCATTTAGCATAGCGAGACAGTGTGAAGCAACGGAGAACTTGCGTTCTCCATTGCTGTAAAAAAAAAAGAGTTATAGTAATGGAAAAAGTCCGGGTGACCGGACCTTTTTCCATTACTATAACTCTAATTTACAACGTGCACGCTGACCAATCAGTGTGCACGTTTTTGAATATTAATGTGGGGTCATTGTATAACGCTAATTACCTCATTTTCTAGTGAAAACCATTCAAATGAGGTGAATTAGTGATTCCGTAAGCAGGCAGGCATTCGTGTCAGAGCAGTGTCCATTGCAGAAATGTATTCAGTTACTAACCGTGTACATGTCTGCAAAAATCAAAACGGGGACATGACAGCTCAGAGTAAAGCATGTATTCTGACTATTAGGCATGCCAATGGCCAAAATATGGCCACTTTCATGGAAAACAGTTGCACAATTTTGAAAATCTAAGGTTTTTTGGCCAATTTCGGCTGTTTAACCATAGTGCAAATGAGATCATGCAGAAAATAAAAAAAAAATGTAAAATGACAATTTTATGGGAAATATGAATTTTGACATTATAGTGGGTAGCATGCAGAACCAAATCAATAACAGTTAACATTGGTAGCTAAGGAGATAGGCTCTGGTCTACTGGTGTAACAAGGGACTAAGGCAGTGGGGTATGAAAATGAGCAAAATGTATTCAATAGTAAAATGGGAGACCATGTCCGTGTGCACCTAACCGTGTAGGAGCTATAATGCTGTAGTGTAAGCAATAGAAGCCGCTGACATGAAAAGGGGATGTCTCATGCTAGGTGTAAGCACATTGGAGCTCCGCTGCCTCCATTTGTGCTCAGCTAAGCACAGCTAAGCAAGGTGGTGTGTCTGAGGTAGTTTAAGAAATGCTGAGTGTGTTTGCATCCCTGGGAGGGTCCTTTCTGCTCAATACTGTTTACTATAGCTGCAGGGGTTTGTGCGGCACGCCATGGGGCTTAAACACAATGGAAATAAAAAAAAAACAGGAACCAGCAGAAGTGTTTACATTTGAGCAACGGATTTGTGCAGCATGCCACAGGCCTTAGAAGGGACAGAAATTGGAAGAAAAAAATGGGAAATAGCAGAATAAAGGGGGTCTATATTAGAAGATCGAAACTCCAAAAGAGCAAACACTGCTTAATCGAACGCTAATACCCGAAAGCACCAATATTGAACATACGAAACAGCGACTTTTTTTCCCAGTGAAACAATTGCAGGGCCGTTGTCGTGACTTTGCCATTTCCTCCACTGTGGTGCAATCTTGGATTTGGTATATTTAAGTAGGGGGGGTGTTTATTTTGTATCTAGATTTTTTTTTAAATCACTGTTCTGTATATTCAATATTGTGTGGTTTCAGGTATTAGCGTTCGATTAAAGAGAATTCGCTCTTTTGGAGTTTCAAACTTCTGATATAGACCCGAATAAAGGCATTCAAGTACAAATAATATAGCTGGCAGGTGGAATGTATCATAGTCAGCCAATCACACATGCAGCATCTGCAGCACACCAGTATAAACTATGCAAACACCACTCAGTCTTTTTTTTCCCACAAACTCTGCACCATTTATGTACACTCTCAGGGGAATTTTAAGTGATAAAATGTTAGGGGCTGCTGTCGCTTTGATACATCAGTATGTGCTAGAGGGTGAGGGTGATGAGGAGGATAATGCTGACAACCATCCCAGACTAAGGAGGAGCAGAAGAGCGTTCAGACCCAGGTTAACCTACCAGGGGCTACATGATCTGCAGCATAGTAGAGCACTACAGGGTGGACAGGGACTTACTTCAGCAACTCTGCGAGCTATGCTGGCCTCACCTCAGACCCAGAGCCAACAGAGGGGAACCCATCCCAGTTGAAACCAAGGTATGTGTAGCCTTAAGAATACTAGATACAGGTACCTTCCAAAGACTTACTGGGGACATCATGGGGGTCTCACAGGCATTTACATCCAGGGTACTCCACCAGTTCCTAGATGTTATAAGAACACATGCTGATGAGTACATATATTTCCCCAGCACCCGTGAGGAGAGGACCAGCAATATGCATCTCTTCCACAGTGTAGCAGACTACCCAGAGGTACTAGGTGCCATAGACTGCATGCACATCCACAACAAGGCACCACCCAGTGAAGAGGGTAGAGTCTATGCCACCAGCAAGGGCTATCCCTCCATCAACTGCCAGGTCATGTGGAATGCCCAGGGCATTATCATGAATGTGTGTGGTGGCAGCCCTCATAGTTATCACAACACCCATATCTGGTATGCCTCACAGCTGTACCAGGCATTTGCAAGGGGGGACATCCCATATGGCCATCTGTTGGGGGATGCTAGCTATGCAATGGAGCTGTGGATGATGACACCCATCAGAAATGCACACACACACACACACACACACACACACACACACACACACACACACACACACACACAGAAGAATGGCATTATGAGGCACATGCACAAACGAGGAACATTATAGAGTGTGTGTTTGGGATGCTCAAGTCACGGTTCCACTGCCTTGACATATCTGGTGGAGCCCTGCAGAACTCTCCAGCCACACACACACACATGTTCATAGTATGTGCCATGCTACACAATATGATCCTGTGGAAGCAGCTGTGGCAGAAACATAACAGGGAAGCCTCACACAGCCCCCCACCATTGCCAAGGCCCCCGCAGGCACAGGGGGATTCAGAGGAGGAATCCCCTAAGCCTGCTCCTGTAGGCAGATGGAGGCATGCCCAGTATGCTGAGGCCTTGGCAAAGAGGCAATGCCTAGCACAGACTCTGATACTGCAGAGACCCAGGGACTGACACCTCTCTCTGACTCGCACACACAGTAACATGGATACCACACACATCACACTACCTGTATCTAACCATGTATAGGCTGTGTACTGCATGCATCCAACAGAGCCAGCCCTCAAACTCCATCCTCACAACTGCTGCAGGCAGAAAGTAAGTCAGTCTTCTTAATAAATGAATGAAGTAATACGTTGTGGTAGCATAGCTATGGTATCGCTGCATGCATGCAAGGGAATGGGGTGGCCTACTGGGATAGCAGCAGACAACTGACAACTACATGGGACAACAGGAAATGTCTCCCCAATACTGGCTTCCCCAGAGAATCTAGTAATCCAGTAGGTGACAAATCTCACTGCAGTATATGTGAGGGTGCTAACAAACTTGGGGGTCATAGGTCACATGCATGGATGTCAGTGTGAGGGTCCCATACTCACTCCTCAGCCTCACCCAGCAAGTCAGCCATAGAAAACCATAAAGAAATGTCTGGCAAAGGCCCACAAATGGAGACAATGATGAAATATGCCCATACAGACCTACACAGTGATATCACAGCAGGTCTTGCAGTTGCATTAAGGCTCTGAAGGGTAAGAGATCTGAAACTCAAATATCTGCCATTATAATCTAACCTGTGGTCTTTAGTGATATTCTTGTAGTCCATAAGACAGGCACCATACTGTGCTAAATGGAACCAAAATGTAAAGGGAACATCAGCACAGTCTGTACAAATGTGGACAGCTGACAGGTATGCTGCCCCCACACAGCCATGTTCCCATAGAAATGCAGTAACAGTAATGTTTCTAGGGTATAAGCAGCAGAACACACATTCCCAGGGCTGTCCCAATCAAGCTGATAACTTGTTGCATGTCCACAATATGCAGGGGTCACTGAGCTATGTATATATATATATATGGTCAATACTGTCAGTATGTGACCTGCACTTTCTCCTGGCTAGCGTGTCTTAGTGGTCTAGGTACAGTACTGTGGTTGACAGGGTCCATGTTCCAAGAACTGGAGTGCCAACTATTCTGGATGTCAAATACAGCTACAGTAGGAGTTGTACACACTGTCCAGACGTCAATATCTGTTACTACAGGAAAGCTGGACAGGTCAAGTACAGGGGGGCACACATATGGACAGTACACAGCTCAGAGTAACCTACACAGTGCCTAGCATATCCCTCAACTGTACAGACATTTTGCAGAATGGCCAGAGGTTTGCATCATATTTATGGTCTCTTTATCATGAAATCATGGTTGCCTGGCAAATGATTCGCAAATCACAAAAGACTAAAATCAGAAAATAATGACAGATTGTAGTTTCAGTCTTCATATCCTTTAGGAAAATGTATTCTAATGCAAAACCTGTTATTGTATCACCTTTCTAGGTTTGTAAGGCCAATAGTTAACAATGGTCCCTATATGTAGGCCTTTGTCTCAAAATTACTTATGGCTTTGTCCAGATGTCTGGCTCTAAATAATCGGGAGTTATGGCACCTAGTAGGACAGCAGGTACTTGAAGGTCAGTGTACTGCCAGGTCATGAAAGGCTGCCAACTTACTGTGTCAGCACTGACAACATATCACTGGCCAACATCCATACCCCGAGAATGACAGGTTGTCACAGAAGGAGCACAAGTATGCCTTGTGTATGTGTTCTGCTTGTCCTAACATTGCATTTGCCTGACAACTATCTGCAAAACAAGAAAGGGTCTTGTCAAAACATCAGTGACAGACAGTGGGAAGCAGATGTCATACCCATAAGAGAAAGCAAGCAAATACCAAACTGGTCTCTCAACTGTCTATGTTTGGCAGAACAATATTAACACCCTGTCCCCGTGTATGTGCCTTTGTCTGACTGTCATATATGAGCCTGTCCAGATATCAGTCTGTGATGGTTTGACAGCTAGGCCAACATGTAGTCTCATAATAACATATATGAGGACCACAGCAAATGTAGTGGTGCAATAATGGACAACCTGCTAAATAGGTAGACTCAGAGGTGTGAAGCCCACAACCTTGTGTGTGATGTTATGGCATTTACCCTGCTCACATCAGAATTACAAATATATAACAGCAGCCACTGTGAGCAAAGCCATGACTGGACTACAGAAGAACAAAGAGACACACATAAGGGGAAGGAGAACCACTGGCCAGACAAATGGAGAATGTGCACACCAGAACAAATTCTGCAGTAACATAGGTGCCATGTAGTGTATGGAGTCAGTAAACATCACCTGCAAAAGCAGAACACAAACCCATGTAAGTGGAGGTCCCCAACAAAATAAAAACCC
>NC_056732.1:1414536783-1414609283 GCF_019279795.1 Protopterus annectens | reverse complement strand
TAACGTAGGCTGACCTGTGTCTGGAATACATACCCCAAACCTGTCATACACAGTACCAGGTATACCCTCATCAACTGCATGAAGGTTGAGTGGATGGGACAGAAATGGCAGGGGCAACAGGTGCTGATAGGTGAATCTGTTGCAGTTAAAGTAATGGCTAAGCTTGTGAGGGACCTAGTGCCAGCACTCAAGTAACCTCCTCTGTATGTGTGAGCCTGCACTCCTACAGAACAGTTAGGTGACATGTATGAAAGCTAGCTGGCTATGTCAAGGGTATATATGCAAGGTCAAACTGTCTGCCACAATTGTCCCTTCTGCACTGTTGCATGTAAACACACCTAGTAAACATGTACATATACAGCTGTACCTTGGCTATGAAAAGGTCACTGTGTTTCCACTCCACCATACTCATTATTACTACTGTTAGCAGACCCACAGCCTGCAGAGACACAGACACCTGGAACACAAACAGAATAAAGTACGTGATACTACAGTCAGTCAGCAGTACTAACAGCAATAATGCATCATGGCTAACAAGGTATATACACCTCAATGTGTACCCGTAACTATTGCCAGCAGACAGCACCTTACACAACATTACATTACTACACTGTACTATATTCACCCTGTGCATCAGACCCATATGAGCATGTCCCTGCATTGATGGTATGGATAACATGTTATGGCACAAGTATCATCACATGCACATGGTGTGGTGTGGGATTTCCAGAGTCCTAGGCTGGGCCATATGGTTGACATTGTGTGTGTGTGTGTGTGTGTGTGTGTGTGTGTGTGTGTGTGTGTGTGTGTGTGTGTGTGTGTGTGTGTGTGTGTATATGTGTGCGTGCGTGTGTGTGTCTGGAGGGGTGGTGTGCAACTGGGCCATGCAGAGGAGCTGTGCATGTCTGGTGGTTACTGGACTGTGATAGAGATGTGTGAGTGTTTGTCTGCACACAACCAAGCCATGTGGATGCTCGACACAAGGCTATGTTGGACAGCTGTGGACCATACACAGCAAGATGTATGGTTCACCATCTCCCAGCAGGGACGCAGAAACTGATTCTGCCAGGAATCTCACTAGCACCACCAGGCCCAAGGAGAGATGCAGTTCTACTCCCCAATGGTGACTGCTGTCTGCTGGATCCATGTCCCTGACAGGACTGGCCAGGACCATGTGTCTATGGCCTGCTCCAGTGTAGTGTGGACAGCACCCTCCCTTTGGTAGTGCTGGTGATACTGGCACTACAGGACTGTGAATGTGTATGGCCACATGGGCTCTCAGCTGATCATGTTGCTGACCTACGTCCACCTGGCCGATGCCTTACTCCCACCACATGCTCAAGCACAGACACTGGAAAGTCGAGCAGTGACAATGTCTCACCCCACCGTCTATCCATAACATCGGCAAAATGATGTATGGCATCACAAATGCCGTGGAGGTCATCACACATGGCAGGAAGCTCTGCATTCATGACTCTGAGCATCTGTCTGATGTTGATGTCAGTACACGCCTGTGCCTCCATGATGGACCATAACATGCATCTGGTGCTGCCTGCTGTCGCACTTGCGACAGTGACTTGATGGGCAGCAGTCCTCCTTTGAGCACCCCTGTCCATCTCGCCTGCTCTATGGCTATGGCTAGTGTTACACTCACACTTTCCATAGTCACCACACTAGCCTGTTCCATGCCACCACCCTCCAATTGTCCATTATCTGTGGCTGCTGGGGAATGGGTATGTGTGGGCATACTCACTGTGTGGGGACATTCTGGGTGAAAGTTGGATACCAACCAATGGCACAGATTCAGGCCCTGAGAACCCGACCTGTGCCTCATTATGACCACCATTATCTTGAGAGTCCACTAAGAAAATGACATCAGGTTGTGAGGGGGAGAGACACCAACCCCCATGTTCACCTGCAAGGGCAAGACAACATATGTAAATTAATACCCTGCAGTATTATGTTTGCTAATACACACACACACACACACACACACACACACACACACACACACACACACACACACACACACACACACACACACACACACACACACACACACACACACACATTCTCTCTCTCTCTCCTGGTAAAGTCTGGCACAGCTTTGCCAACTATGGGCCCTTCAAGCCAGACCTCACTGTAGTTCTGACTGCCACAATCCATCTCTTCAACAGCTACTGTAAGGCCCTCAACAAAGGGTGACAAATCCTACTGTATGATGGGCCTATTAGCAGAATGGTGACCAAGACCAATGCTATTGGAGTGAGCTATACAGTGTCAACAAGTGCATATGTAAGTATTGTAATAGCTGACTTACTGCTATACAGACCAGACACAATGACAAGGTTTTACATTATGTGATAATAACTAATGAAGAAACAAGAGAATACTCTATCACTGCAGTACCTGCACAGTTCAGACTAACAGGGATTAATTTCAGACAACATTGCAAGACAGTCTGCACTACATACAGGAAGCATGTAAAGTACTAGGTGCATAGCTTTATAGGATGATAGCAAGTTATTGGCCCAGATGCCCTCATAAGCCTAACCCAGACTTTTGCCCATGTCCCTTCAAAGCCAGCACCTGTTTTCCCTGTCCAGCTGGGACACACGCAGGATCCCAGCGGTGTCTTTTTCATTTCCCATGCAGTCGTCCAGCTCCTTCTTCAAGAGGGATATACACATACTCTGCTAGACATGGGGAGGGAGTTTATTTTACAGACAGTGTATTGTGTGGGACACTACACTATCCTGCCAACAAGTGTTATACATGTCGCAGACCAGGTGAGGGCCTTGCGTGCATGTTGCATGAGTGGGGTTT
The DNA here is from genome assembly GCF_019279795.1 of Protopterus annectens. Taxonomy (NCBI): domain Eukaryota; kingdom Metazoa; phylum Chordata; order Ceratodontiformes; family Protopteridae; genus Protopterus; species Protopterus annectens. The sequence continues at coordinate 1,414,606,457 of NC_056732.1, read as the reverse complement.
GTCTTACAGATATGCAGAAATGGCATCAAGGCTGGTTTGGAAATGGCCTTGTATATCACACACAGGTCGCCTATGATCAGTCTGTATGAGACTGAGTACAGGGACATTGCTTTCAGCCTGTCTGTATAGGATAGGTTTTGCAGACCCTGGATTTGCCTGGTTAGGAATGTCTGTGGTCTTTGCAACTGCTGCATTTGCTTGGCAAGGTACATGCCAAAGGATCCATTGTACTCGGTAATGCATCTGATAAGGGTGGAGTACAGAGATGTTGTGGTCTCCTGGTTCCTGGATGACATACCTGCATTTGTGAGGTGGGCCATGTAGACAGCCTTCCGTACAATGGTTACAAAACCAAACACAAAGTATGACCCAGAGACACTGTCCTTAGCGCTTTCGTACATTTACTGCAGAACTTCTTCAGAAACCATACAATGGTGCCCACATGGTGGCAAACTGTCAGGTTGCTACCATCCTTGGTGCACAAGTCACCTCACACCTGACTGAATGCTCAGTACATTGTTATTGCTATCATAATTAGTGTGGAAGACATCTACCACAACAGGGAAAATTATGCATCTCCTAGCATTCAGTTTGAGGCAATGCTTCTTGCACCAGTCATTAATTTGGGTAAGAGCCTCTTGGAGGATGCTCATATCAGTAGGAGAATGTAAGACAGTGGCCAGCTTGCTATCATCTGTAAACAAGGTCAGCCACAGGCCATTGGTTTTGCCTTGTAGCTCAGAAATGTATAACTCAAACAGTAGAGGCCCCCAGACTGATCATTGGGGTACACTGCTCTGTAAGAGTCTACTATTAGAGGTGGCTTCAACTACTTTGACCGAGTGGGTAATATCATTGAACCAGTTATCTACCCTTCTGGTAACATACAGATTGATGCCTAGCTGTGTAGGCTTATGTATCATGGCTGCCTGGGGATTATTGTGAGAGATTTGGGCTAGGTGAAGGTAGGTAGTGTGCACCATCTTCCCCTCCTCCTTGTGTTTGTTGACGGCTTCAGAGAAGTCGACCAGGTTTAACAGGCCTGCTCTCCCTTTGACAATACCACATTGTGTAGGCTCAAGCATTTTGAGGTTGCCAATGTCTGTGTTTATAAAGTCCTTGATATAGCCTTCCATGCCCTTGCAGATCAGACTAGTTAAGCTGATGTGGATATGATTGGCTGGGTCAGTGGATTGTTCAGCCTTTGTGTATAGGGATGGCAGTGGCTGTCCTCTGTGCAGATGGGATGACACTGGTGCTCAGGCTTTGGTTGATTACAATGTGTAATGGAGCTGAGAGCTCATGCCTGAGTTCATGTAGGATGGAGCCAGGGATGGTATCAGGCCTGTGGAGACTTATGTGTGTTGCCTTTGAGAGGGCATTATGGGCCTGCTTCCTGATGATGAAGTGAGGGGGGCAAGTGCTGTACATGTCCATATGTACCGATGGGGGACAGGGGGGCGATATTTACACTTAACCTGTCTGCAGCAGGTTGGCTATATCTATGCCGTATGTGTTGTTATTGACCACCACTACAGAGCAGATTTACATGTTGCCTCTGGGATTGCAGACATATGTGTGGCAGGCCTAGTGATTTGCCTTGGCGGATGTGTCCAATTTGCACTCAACTATAGCCTTAGGGTAATTCACCTGTGACCTTATTTGCTTGCTCAGACCAATGTGACATTGCTTCCAATTAGGCACCTGCTCCTTCTTGGACTTGCCAAGCAATTATTTCCACCTATTATGGTATTTGTGTATTGCTGATGTCCACCACAGAGGTTTACCCTACCTTGAGGGAGATGATTTTTTCCTGTCAGGTATTGCTGAGTCCATACAGATGTGTAGGTGCTCACATAGTATTGTGGTGTAGGCTTGGACACTACTGCTACTTCCAACTGATGAGACAGCGGCTGTAAAGCTACTTCTACTTGCTCTGAGGAGATTTATAGTCAGTTTTGGAAAGTTTTTTTTGTTTGACCCTGACAAGGGGATGGTGGCAGGGGAGATGGTGACCTCAACAGTGATGACTATGTGGTCAGATCTTACCAAGGAGGATGACACTGTAGGAGTACTACAGTGGCTACTCATGTTGGTTAGGACTAGGTACAGGATATTTCCACCTGTCGTAGGAGTGTTGACCAGCTGATCCAATGCATTGCCATTGACAAAGCCAAAGAATCTCTGTGCATTCATGTTCAGGTAGAATAGGTCATGCACACTATGGTTGGGTAGTTAAAGTCACCCAGGAGCAATGTAGAGGGTTGAATCTTGACAGATTCAAGCAAGTCCAGATAGGTGTATGGGTTGTCCAGAGTCATGGTTAGAGGTCTGTAGCTAGCTATGATCTGAGTAGGTGTTTTGTCAACAGTTAACTGCACTTGGGATGTCTCCCATGCATCATACTGTTTGGCCAGCCTTGAGGTGTGTATGTGTATGATACTGTTTAAAACTCTACCTCCTGTGGCTTTGCAGCCCTCCATTTGAGGTCTAAACATATGGTGGGAGGAGTAACCTGTCAAGGTTAGTGCACTCTCCAGAGCTGCAAACCAGGTGTCAGTGACTGCACAAATGTCAGCATCCTCCAGGACAAGGTACGCTTGCAATGACATGAGTTTCATGCTAAGACTCCTAGCTCCTGTTAGAGCAAGACATCTGCACAAAGGCACACATCAATGGTGGGCAAAGGACGGAAAATAGTGACACTTTAAAATCTAGCTGTAACACACTTAGTTACTAGCAAAGATGGTTTTGCATTCACAGGAATACTCCACAGGATATGACATCTGACATTCAAATGCATGGTATTATGTTATGACTTCAGTATTTACTGGGTTGCCAGTGATTTGCCAGACAATACACAACTGTATGAGTCATTGACTACAAATATGAAGCAAACATGTGCTCAGTATATAACATACAGTTCAACACACACTTCTGCGCCAGTTGATTACTATGCACATAACCTATATAAGTATCTTACATTTGTAAGACAAGCATATATATCATAGTAGCATTCACAGGTGACATGAATATTTAAACATCCCAGGTAGCTGGCCTAGCAGTGTCACAGTCAGTATTGAACAACAGACACTCCAGTAGTAGTCATACATGAGCTGACCTTTGCTGGGGTGAGTCAGGGGCCAGAGCTCTGATCTATGTCACTGCAGACAGGGCCAGCAGGCATGGCCATAGGTGCCTGATAGCAACATGTGCGTCCAGCAAGTATTGCTGCAACTTAGTGTTTAACTTCCAAGCAATCACCGTGATATCCCCAAAGTCTCAAACAACCCACTAAACAAATAGTGGGTCCAAAAACAAAACAATGTAAGAAACTTCTCTGTGTAAAGATTTTCAATCCATATATATCTAGTTAATCATTGTATATTAATCAGATCAGATAATGGTAGCAAAAGTAGTGAACTTAAACTTGTCCTAAGTAAAAAAAATAATAAAAAATATATAATATATAATTTGAAATTAGGAAAACCAGCTAGGGATGTGCAGGATGGGTGTAGGAAAGGACCATGCCTCTACATTTCTACTGTAGCAACTGCTGTGACTGATGTGGAAATTTGGAATTTACAGCCTCACACCCCACAGGGAGGGATGTTGGCAACATACATTTGTAGAGTAATTTGAGTGTAGATTTATTTATGTCACTGGACATGAGGGCGAAATGTAGAGCTATATATGGGGCAATGATTTTTTTTTTTTTGTGGGACAGATGCCCTTTTTTTTATTAAGGTGAGAGTGGGATGTTGGGAAAGGGCTGTAGGTATGTTTAGGGAGGTAGGCTGGGTAGGATAGGTTGAGTTCGCAGACAGACAAGACACACAAGACAGTAGACAGGGGGAGGTATATGACACATGAGAGGGGTAAACACCATGGATGGGGAGGGTGTTATGGGAATCAGAGGCCCATGAGCCCCCAAATGGATATAGTGGGGCTGAGGTCCCACTCATTGGCAGTCACCACTGCACCTTCACGGCCCCAAAGGTGGTTGTGCTTGAGGCTGGACAACAGGAGCAGCCTGCCCCTCCATGTGTGCCAGGCAGCCCTCCATCTTGCGCAGCCATCCATCCAACTCAGAGCGGATGATGCTGCACATCATACCCCAGAACTTGCAGTGGGTGACATGCTCCTCTCTGTGTCCACACTCAGGGGGGGGGACATGCCCCGTTCCCTGAGGCAGTTCCACCCAAAGGTGGTGCAGGACCAGCAGATGAGGAAGTTCCATGTTGGGTTCCAGATGTGCTGGGGCCCGGTGCCACAGCCAGATGAGGTGGGACAGGTGACTCCACCAGGATCTGCCTTCCCAGATGGCTATGGTGTTGAGGTTATCCAAGATATATTGGTCTGTCATGAACAAAACATTTCAAAATTAGTTATAACAGCATGCATGGGTGTTCCAATTAACCCAAATCAACAGATTTGAAACAGTTGCATAGCAAATAGAACACATACACAAATGGATCAACAGTAAGCATTGTAACAGCATGCCATTTACATTGATGGCGATAGGCTACCAACAATGGTATTTGAACAAGGTATAGGTTAGTACTAAGCTAACTGCCCTTGCGAGTCATTTTAAGCCTAGCCAATTATCCCTTGTGAGACTCAAACCCTAAACCTTGTGTTTGTAAGACAAACACCTTAACCATTAGGCCACCCTCCTAACCCATGTTAATATGCAACCAATTAAATATATGAACAATAGAACAGAAGTCCCAACATTAAGTTTTGAGAAAAACATACCCATAGTATGTTGTGTCTTTCGGCTTATGAGGGGTTAGGGGTCACCACAGCGGAACTCCGATCCGCTAATTTTTGGTAGTGGATTTTTACGTGCCGAGTTACCAGCCCTGATGCACAACCTTCAATGAAGGCACAACGCTACCTCAGCACCACTACCGCGGGTTTTAGTATATGAATAATAATTAGTGATACAGATGAGGGGTGGGGGAGAGAAAAAGTCCATTAAAAACTGTATAGCCTTCTATTTTTCACAACACTACTGCTCAATACTCTACAGGTCTGTTCTCAATTTACATCTGTCTATGGCCCATAGCTTCTGTAGCACATACATACCTGTCAAACTGTCAACCTGTAATGGTATGGGACAGACTGGGACAACTATGGCTACATTACTAGGGGGCTTGTACATGTTAGGGTTACATATCTGACAAAGAAGGGGTACCCTGCACTGATGTTCTGTGTGTCTGTTACTGCCATAGTTCACATGGATTCCTACCTGTGTCCAAGATGATTGGCAGCAGTGACCACTAGCTGTGACAGCATGACACTTGAGAGACATGTATCAGGAAGAGTGCATGGTGTATGTACCCATCCTGCTGTTATTTGCAGGCATGAAGTTGGGCAGTGGGACAGTTGTACATGGTGTGGTGTATTGGTATATCCTTCCTACAGCTACTACAAATGTTTCTTTACCTGTAAGACCGGTGGAGAAAATATCTGTTACCAATGTCTGACTGTTTCTACAAATATTCAGGATTTCTTGAGTGTATATATGGACACATCTCAGTACCACTCCCTGGATTCAAACCATGTCTGGGTGTGCTAAAATGAACAACAAGGCTATTTCTCATCAAACTGAGCTACTGGGGAACTGCTGTCTCTTGTTTGACTGATTTCTGCCTATTACTCTGTGGGTTACACAGTCTGACCTTGTAATCCTGAGATTCATGCATGACAGATAGTGTACTGTGTATTAATCCATTGAAATAATACAATCTGGAAAGCAAATGTTAACACAAGGCAATGCTGCAGGGGACACACTATAATACATTAGACATTACTATTCAGGGTTCAGATCTTAGTGCATAACATATTTCATATTTCATTTATATCTTGTTTTACAGCTCCACAATCTACTGTTTTGCATAATAGCTGGTTCTCAGAACAACCTCAGCAAATTCATGCTGTCAAAGCTATATTTGCTGTGAAGAAGCTGTACACATTCTATTTGTACAACAACATACCAGAGTAAACACAACAATTGTTGATTTAGGTCTTTATTGTACTTATATGACACAGTGCTTTACTGCTGCATATCCTGTAGCTCAATATTCGTCTGGCAAACCTTTATTTAATTGTTAGACACAGAACACACCACACCTTCTGGCAGTACACAATTTACTCCTTCGTATTTATTTCAGTATATATTGCAAGGTAGATCTGTACCCACCAGCCTGTTGATGCAGCCTTGTCAGTATGTCAGCATGGGCTTAAGCATTGCTGGCCCTCTCCACTGCAGCTGTAGGGGGAGAAAACAAATATTATACATACCTGTCTATCACATACTCAGGCTAAGATTAGGTATAACTATGTATGAGATACTTACTAACTAACTTACTAACTACTGGAGCATTCCGTGCCCGGGCATCTTGGATTAACTGGCCAAGAGCTCCCCCTTCCTCTGCTTTAGGTCAGCATAGGGATGCCATACCTGCTCAGCAGCTTGGGGGATTCCTGTGGCACTGCTGAGGTTGTGTGCCAGATGGTCCCAGGCCTCCGTTTTATACTAGAGCCCTGGTACTGGCCCTGCAGCAGTCTGTCATCATGGTTTTCAACAAAGAGCCCAACCATGACCCTGGACTCCTGAATGCACCAGCACTGTGCCCGAACATGTCCTCCCTCTCCAATGCCTGACACGGTTCCTGCAGAGATCAGACTACAATGGTTATGGCTGTATTCCCACCTGTGTGGTTTTAAATAAGGCCATATTCCTGCCCTTTGCTGTCATTGGGCCATTTCTAGCTCATTTCCAGCTCAGCTAAGATGAGTTGAATAGTGCTTAAAGGGGTAAATGCTGAGCACTACTTAACAGTGCACAAATCTGATTAGCTCAGCTAACTGCTGCTTAGAATTTACATCTAAACAATGTTTAAATTGGCTAAGCATTGCTGAGCGCTGCTTAGCATTGCTCAGTTTTCATTTTAAAAAATATCAAGATTGTAGATTAATTCATCATTACTAACATATTATTAAGTGTCTATGATTTACTTTAGATGACATCCCCTATGTGCTTTCATTACATTACCTTAGGGTGTGACTATACTGTATGGGACACTTGTGTATACATGGGTGATTTCACATGTTATATGCACTCACACTTTTGGACCAGCTACACTACCCTGGGTAACAAATATGAATTACTACATAATTTAATGTAAAAAAATTATTTTTAACAATGCTTTTCCATGTAAAGCTAAAGTGCCTGCCTTGGTACTCGATCCATGAACACCTGCATGCTAAGCTGGGATTCTAACCACTACACTATCTCATCATTAAGGATTTTAGCTATACATTTTTATTTAGCTCCTATGAGATGTTTAAGCAATGCTTAGCAGAGGGCCATAAGGCACAAACTCACTCAGCTACGCTTAAACTTAGAATGGAAAAAAAAATAATAAATGCACTTTAATTGCATGTATCATTACTACTTGTAAGTCATATTTGGTAATGCACTGCCTGTCATTCTATCAACTGTCTAAGTCTGTATGGGGTATATCAGGATTGAAGTCACTACATAATGACATACATTTGGGTTTCAGACTTCTAATTTTTCCATACATGTTGCTATATTAATACAAACCCTATTCCTCTATCAACTTTCTAAATTTGTAAGGACAATATTTATGATCTGGCCCTACTTGTCCCCTATCATTTTAGGCTTTTTTGCTCTGAGAGGATGGGACATGTTAAAGGTGCCATATGGCATTTTCGCATTGCAGGGACTGTGTGACAGTACCTGTCACACACACCCTTCATTGCTTCCTACCTAAGTAGCTGCTTTCAGTGACAACAGACACTGAAAGCACTTAGAAAGTGCCGTACAGCACTTTGACAATGCAGGGGGTGTGTGACAGTACCTGTCACACACCCCCTGGATTGCTTCCTGTCTACATTTCCTGCTTTCAGTGTCTGCAGACACTGAAAGCACTTAGAAAGTGCCATATGACACTTTCAGAGTGCAGAGAGCATGTTCGATGTGTGGGCACTATTAAAACATGCCCCCTGCACTCAGTAGTGTTCATATCCTCTTAGCCTTAGCAGTAGCATGCCTTCATGAATATGCAAGGTGCGCTGTTGTTAAGGCTATGTGGAAACAGACATGGCTCACTCCGTGCAAGACTAGCACTATTCCTGCATGGAGTTTATTGAATCCTGGGGTATGTCTTTACATCAATAAGATGCATACTACAGGTTCAGAGGGCTCACAAAACCTCTGCTCCCAATGCATGGCATCTGACACTAAGATTACGTTTATTAATACAGGCACTGAGATTATTTATATTGTTACAGTGAATGGCAATAGGATTACATAACTGTACAATTTTAATTTGCAAAGTATTTTCATTCCAGTATCTGCTGGTATTTATTAAATCTAACCACTATTCACTGGTAGTCTTTTTAGTGGATTTTTGTAGGAGCTAGTGCTGTCCATAAGGCAGCGGTCAGTTGATATCATATGAGCCATGTAAGCCTTGTGTGATGATACTCCCTTTACAGATTAGTAAATTGTGATGCTCTGCTCATTTGCAGTAAATCTCTGACTACTCACCTTTTCAGATGTTCCAATCCATCGTATTGCAAACCCAGCATGAAGCTGTACAGCAGTGGTTCCCACCACACCAGTAACTTTCAGTGTGTACCTTATTCCAATATGTTGCAGAACAGCTATGCTCACCCCCAGAGGAATGTCTCGTGTACATGGCAAGATCACTTGGGGCTAGAAAAGGGAGCTCTTGAGATTAAGTCATCAATTGTACATCTGATTCCATCTTCAAAAACATTGGATTGTATCCTCCTTCTTGAGTCTGAGATTTCAAAGACAGCAAAGGGACTATTCTTGTCTTGATAAACTGCATCCTGAAATGTGGAAGTACATCAAGAAATCTGAAAAATGTATCCCTCTCTTTCATGTTTAGCGGTAGCATTATGGTATTGAATACTACTCCTCTCAAAGATAGCATCAAGACATCAAATCCAATTTACAGAGGTTTCTTACTTTATAAAATCAATCATGTTTGTTTGATTGAGCTGTTTAATCTTTTTTAGATGATAGAAATAATTTCACACTCTCAACAATTAATTGAAAAAAAGAATATGTAATACAGAGTATTTCTAAGTAGGTTTGATGTTTTATGGCATCATTTTTGCAAAGTTTTTCATGCTACATCCTGAGTTTTCAACATGCTGGTATAGCTGCCACCAAATGAATAATTATTCTTTCTTTAGATAAATCTTATCTTTATGTTGATTCTACCATTAGTGTATATTGCTGGGTGATTAGCTGATGTTGTTGTTGTATCTTTCAGCTTTTCCCGGTTAGGGGTCGCCACAGCAGAACTCCGGTCCGCTAATAATTGGCAGTAGATTTTTATGTACTGGCTTGCCAGGCCTGGCGCACAACCTTCAACGAAGGTACACCCATTCACGCATGTCTCCACACAGAAGACGCTTTAGCTGAGAATCGAACAGGACAACGTCTTACTGTGAGGCAACAACGCTACCGCAGCACCATTACTTAATTAATTTTAATAAACAGAGATCAGTGAAGGATATATTGGCAAACTATAAATTGGAATATTTGAAATTTTCTAGTTATCACAGATATATGTTGAAACAGGGAAACTAAGAATAATTTTAACTGTTATTAATACTTTCTCTAGATATTTTCAATTGCCCATTTTCTTATATCAAATATCCAATCTTTTTCTCTGTGTGTGTGTGTGTGTGTGTGTGTGTGTGTGTATACATAAATATAGTTTTTCAAATCTTGTCCAAACTGAGATTTTCTAACTTAAATGGTAAAACTGTCAACAATAAACTCTTATTCCAATTTACACAGAGTGTTGTGGGCTGCAGCACACAGCAGCACTTTCTGTTTCACAGTTAGGCAGCAACTCCCAACACAACACACTGAGCAGTGGGCACTGATAGTAAGTATCTGAGGGACAGTTATTGTGATGCTGGCAATTCAAAATCAGTTACCAGGCTAAATCCCAAAAAGGCAATGGAAGAGGAAGGGGGGATCCAGTGATTCTTTCTTTCGGGTATGATGTGACTTTATTCCATCAGTGAAAGGTCCTAATGGACACAGAGTGCTGAAACACACACACACACACACACACACACACACACACACACACACACACACACACACACACACACACACACACACACACTCATACACATTAATTGTACTGACATCACTACATGTTGAGGCTAGGATAATGGTTCTGGTTAAACCAGAATAAAAAAGCCCCCTGCCATTAGAATGGTAGTGGAGTACAATGTTGTGTGTTCATTCTATCATGGCTTTGCAGGTTATGGTGCATCAAGGCTCATTTGATAGTAGATGGTGGTCAAAAGTACAAAAATAATTAAAGAAAATAGCATTCTAAACATCAATTGTCACAGATCATAGTTAATCGTTTAATGCGGATTATAGTAAGGGGAGAATTACAGTGTCATTACTATATGCAAGGTCTGTTTATTTTCTTGCATACTTCTAGATGGGTATCAAAAATAAGAATAATAAAATGGCAGGAACAACCTTTTTCCTCCAGACTTATATGCAACTTTTCCTCAGGGTCAAATACAGTGGAAAGGATGTTGAATGGGGAGGTGACAAAGCAGTCTAGCCTCTTAGCACATGATTTTTATACAAATCCAAATATAATGGGTGGATAGATCCAAAATTAGGGACACATTTTAAATATTGTTTCTACAAATGGAGAAAGTAGCTAGAATAACAGGTTACATGAGTGTGCATTTTCTGAAAGATATGAAGCCTGAAACTCAAATGCTTGTCATTATCCAGTGACTTCAATGTTCAATGATTTTCCAGGAAAACTATGGGTTTTATGAGGAAAGGTCCAAAAATATGAGGCAAAAATCTGGACATTATGTGAAATTCTGGACAGTTGAGAGGGATGCAAAGCAGGCAGGTAAGTAACCAGATAGCAAATACCTTGATATCTGGGATGACATAAAGATTAAATGCTATATTCTTCTGAAGGCCATCTGAGTGATGTTTGCTTTTGCTACTTATCTGATGCAGAAGGGATCCTTAGCTACATCTGTTACACCCTGGGGTGGGGGGTATCATCCTTCTTGGCTCTTCTACAGGTGGTTAAGTTGAAATTTCTTGAACATCAGTTTTCCAATGCAAAAAAAAACATCAAAGAACATAACACTGATCACTGTTTTCCACAGGAGATTATTACCAGTGCAATTTATAAATGTGCATCAGCAATGATTCCCTTCATTCTGGTAATTTCTCCTTTCTTTAAGTTAGTGCAACCATGTAGTTGGCATATATAAAGTTTGGGAGAGGGTGAGGCAACCGTGATCATCAGGAGGTACAGGGAGCTTGCCCCCAACAAAAATGCCTGCTGCTAATTTTTTTGCCATTTTACATCTTAGGCTTTATCTACTGGCATTTCTAATGCCCATGATTTTGGCATTTGGCAATCCGTAGTGGAAAATTCCTTCTCATCTAAGGTGGCTTGGTTATACAGCTGTATATCCTGCATACTGAGATTGTTGTCAAATGGGTGCACAATGTTGTGGTTGTTCTCATTCATTGTAGGTACTTAGAGCAATTAATTCCTTGTCCAGACATCTAGAAATAGATAAATTAAATGTAAGCATACCACCTTTGGAGACTATCTATTTCCCACGTCATAGGCATGTGTTTGAATATTAAAGCTGAATGGGGTAGACTGCTATTTTTATGAAAGAATCACTTTACATTAATCTGATTAGTTGGTGGGACAACTGAGACAATTCCTATGTTCAGTGGCATTATTGCCTCATACTAATACTTAAAAGTATTAATGGTGAGGCAAGTGATTAGGACAGCAGTTCAAACAGTAAGTACAAAACAGGCAACAATTTACAGACATGCTTGTGCATGACATCAGGTGCTTCTGAAGTAGAAGTAGCAGTGAAAGGAGTTTTCTGTTTCAGGGATATCAACAGTAGTGGTACCAAATCTATATCATAATTTAGACTGCAGAAATAGTTGACATTCAAAACATAAACCAGACAAAATCAAATTTCCAGAACAAAAAAAAAACATAAAACATATTTTTAACAAGGACACACACCCACCATACCTCTTAACCTCTCAGAGCAAGAAATCTGGACAAAGCCAAAAATAATGGGGGGGACAAATAGGGACACTTTTTAAATACTGCTCTTACAAACTTAGAAAGTTGATAGCATAAAAGGCTTTGTATTGTTATGCATTTTCTGAAGGATATGAAGTCTGAAACTCAGACGGCTTTCATTATTTATTATTATAATGTGACTTCAATCTTCAGTGATTTGCCAGAAAAACACAAATTTTATGAGGAATATACCAAAAATATGAGGCAAAAATCCGGACATTCTGCAAAAATCTGTACAGTTGAGAGGTATGATGTCACCCACTGCTAATTTACACACCAACTCCAAGATTGCATGACAGCAGGGAAAGGGCAAACCCCTACTGTATCACAATCTTAGATATACAGCTACTTCCATTCAGTGTTGCCTGGTCAATGTTTTGAGTTTCAGCTATTTCTGCAGTCAGTATTCTAAGTAGACCGTGGTGAAACTAGACAGCTTGACCCATTGCTTCAGAATGATGCAAAGGACACGTGCGGTATCTTTTGACTGTATACTCATTAATACAATGCTTTCTGAGGTTACTAATTCAGCTCCCACTCACAGCACACACACAATAACACACTGATCTGTGACACTGGTTATTATTGCCATTGACATATCTAACTATGGCAATCACGGCTGATATTTCCAACCAATTAATACTCCCACTTGCATTAGTTAAGTCCTCACATACACTACACATGGTAAAGATATTCATATCCTGCATGACGATGTAATTATTATCTATGATCTCAATGTGAAGATATTTAGAGTACAGGCACTGCCAGTATCATGTTCATATTAAAGGAGGGTGTACCCATGAAAAATCTGAGACACAACAGATGGCCATATATATATGTTTAGTGGTATGCTCAGCATCAGTTGTTCCAGAACCAATGCAAAGAACCACTATCTTCTGCACTGCAATGGGAATACTCTCATCACAGCATATGATATCAAGAACCTATTATTGTGGGAAGGCAGTGCATTTTTCAGATATACTGAGATCTGCAGCTGCTAGAATGATAAATGTTCATAGTTTAATACTAAGCTAACTGCCTTGTGAGCCATTTTAAGCCTAGCCAATTATCCCTTGTGAGACTCAAACCCTGCACCTTGTGTTTGTAAGGCAAACACCTTAGCTATTAAGCCACCCTCCCAAGTGTTATGGACATACGGTTGATCTATACTGACCACCTTCCTTGATATGGCACAAACTTTTTTAACACCTGCTAATGACCATTGTGATGTGACTACTGATAGACTGACAACATCTCTGGTTGACTGTCCATCATTGTCAGCATTATATGCTGTACACAACACGTCCAGCTGTGCTTCCTTCCAAGAATTTATATCAGTAGATTCTAATAATGATGATGATGTCTCCTGGAATGATTTCTTATCACACCTTCATAGCTACTTTTGGGCACGTGTATGCAGCAGTCACTGTTACACATCAGTTACCCATGTCACATAACACTCTATCATTGTCACTCTCATTGCTTAGCCCTTAGCACTTTATTACATGATAATTGACCTCACCGCACACTGCATTTTGTAATAAAAGATACATAGTCTACACAAGGTAGTATTGCCTAAAGATAACACTGAATTTCTAGTTTGGTACATACTTGTTTGCTATCTAGAGTTCAGCGTGGCCATTGTTATTGAGGTGAATAAATATGTAGCAGACAGATTGCATTATATTGTGCCTACTGTATCTTCACTTCATCTAAAATAATGTGTGTGCTTTGGCCCATGTTCATAGACCTAGTCATGATTATCATCCTCCTGTTGTGTTGAATGATGTCCCTGCAGGCAGCATTTATGTATGCATGTATGCATGTTTTAAACTTTGTTGACTTTCTATGTAGGTTAGTCCAGGGACCCTTTTCAGCTGTGGCGTAGATGCATTAGCAGAGTGCAAATACAATTAAAATACAATACATATGTAGAAACTGAATAATGGAGAGAAGCTATGAGAGCCTGCTAATGGCTGGAATGGTTATTATCTCTTGTGAGCCATAATGTTAATTCAGCAGCACAGTGCACACCACAGAGATCACGCTGACCGCTAGAAACATACTGAGGTGTCTCACCTGAGATAGTCACGGATTTGTATACTTCTTAAGCTGCCAGAGGCAGGCTGCTGAAGGACTTTTGTTTGGTGTTTGTCAAATTATAGCTGTCCCAGTCAGTGTTACATACTTTGCTTACAAGAAGTAACTGTTGTCATCTGTGTTGCAAATGGAAAATATGAGCTGGTTTATATGTGCATGCCTACTTTTTTCTAGTGAAGTTACATCTTTTTGGAGCATGACTGTCAGCAGTGCTAATGCTCATGCTTGCATTAATGCAAGGGCATAAGCAGACAGATGTCAGATATGCCATGGCCTAAAACCTAACAGGAGAGTTGCAAAAATATGCATTGAAGGTATTAACAAATTTAGTATGCTACTAGTGCAAGACCTGCTAAAAATAAATAAAATCCATTCCTGCACATCTGAGACAGTCATTATCCCCTCATCAGTCCTATTTATCCACAGTTTAAGCCCTTGCGTTTTGCTCTTTACTATTCTACGTGCAGTCTCTTCTTTTAATGAGGGTGGGTTACTTATTTAGTCTCACTGTAACGTCAGTCTCCCATGTGTCCTACAGATCGAGAGAAAGGGAGACTGAACTGCATGCTGCACAGACTCTCCTCCCACCAGCATGTTTTACATGTGTATCTAAATCTCAAATCATTTTTAATATACTTGATAAATATGAAATGGGAAACACCAATCTTTTCTTGTTGTGGACTATTTTAGCAGTTGCAAGAAAAAGTATTACCAAAAAATGGAAATCATCTACGCCACCACTTTTTGAGGTTTTTCTATCTTTTTTTTTATTAAAGAAACTGTTATTAGAGAAACTAAGGCAAAAGAACAAATTATTCATCCCAAGCCATTCATTAACAATCCTCGGAAGAAAGTAATTTCCTTCACTGATATTTAGCAACAGAATTCTGCCTGTGATGATTAAATAAAAAAAGGAAAAGTTTACATTATGCAATCCAGAGATTCTCATCAAATATTTCAGTCTCATACTGGAGTATTAATATTGTTATTTCATAGAATTCAGGTTTTTGTATATATTGTATATAGTTCAAAACCTTTTTATTTATGTCATCATTATATTATTATTGTTATATTATTATTATTTTATTATTATAATGACTGAATATGTGTTATCTGTTTATGGAAAATAAAAAAAATGAAAAAAAAAAAGAAAGATGAAATGATTGTGTGTTTTAATTGCTTCTCAGAGAGTGACTATAAGCCCCCACACCCTCAAATGATAAAAAAGCCCTTGTGCCTTCCTTAGATATCAAAGAAGTATGTTTGGATTTTCCATACAAACAGAACAAACATAGACTGCACTATGGCACACATAGCTCCACACATCTGAAAAAACATTTTCCGGCTTGTTTGAACATCCCCTGAAATAGGTCCAAGCTTCATATGAAACACTGGCCTCAACATTTTAGTAACTAGCCTAGTAATGAAACTATAATTTTTGTGAGACAGCGAGGTCAACAGCTAGTCATAGGAATTCAGTGAAAAAGATGAGAGAGGGACTTTAAGCAAGCTGATTTGGTCAGGAGCAGAGCCAATGATAAATAGTTTGAATTCTAGCAGTCCTGGCTGATGCAGGGAAGATAACAAACTTCTGAGACGAAAATAATGCACAGGATTAAATAAGTTAAATAAGTAAAGTAAGCATGTCAGAAAAGCTTTAAGAGAAGTGTGGCTGGCTACATTTCTTTTTTTAATTAACACAGATACAGTGGTTCTGTCAGACAATTAACAGTATTAAACTGCTGTCCTGCATTATATTGGTGAAGTTTTTTTTCAGATCTTTCATTTCCACTGCATAAGTGACCATCAAATCTAACTAATAGTATTTTTTGTTGCTGTTTCTCCTTGTCCATAATAAGTAACTTACATTATGGTAAGCTGGGATAGACACTGGAATCCGGCTGTAATTTCCCACAGAGACGTTAATGTGTGGAAGAGAGACAAGCAGAGGTCACGACATTGGTGCTGAAGTTTTTCTGCATGTGTCATCACTGGGATATTTTCTGTGTATACATTAGCAATCTGCTCTGAAGACCTATTGGTATTAAATTACAGAGCTAAAATTAAGCTTTTTTTTTTTTTTCAAATGTGTCATTCTTCACTTCAGCTACAAAGGAATGTACAGCTGTTCTCCTGTTTTTCAAAGCAGTGCAATGTAAAACAAAAAACAATAATGCTAACAGTCAGCCCATCTTGGAGAAAATGAGATTAACATACTTAGAGAATAGTTTTAATTTGCTTCTTCTGTGTTTTCAAAAAAGTGCATTATGCTTGGACAGTCACCAAGTCTTGTTAAGTGGATAAAGATAACAGGCATAGTTTTGTTTAAGATAACGTATACTTTACAAGGTAGGCAACGTAAATAACTAGAGGGGCCAGAGAAGCAGATAACTGCATCTTCACTTAAAATGGAGAGCACTGCAAATGCTCCAATCCCAACTGCTCAAAGACTACAGTCTTGAAGCCAGGCATGCTTCTCAACTGTACAGATTTATGTAGAATATCCAGAGGTTTGCCTCATATTTTTGATGTTTCTCATAAAAACTGTGTTTCTTTGACAAATCATTGTAAAATCATTGAGGTTTGAAGTCAGAAAATAATGACAGATATTTGAGTTCCAGACTTCATAGCCTTTAGAAAATTCATGCGAATGCAAAACATGTTATTCTATTAACTTCCTAAATTTGTAAGAGCAATATTTCAGAAGTGTCCCTATTTTGGGTCCTTTGTGCCCCAATTATTTATGGTTTTGTCCAGATTTTTTGCTCTAAGAAGTTGAGAGGTATGAGCCAGGTACTCAAGCAAATTGTAGCTCAGGTAGGCTGCAAGTCACTCTCAAACTCGAATATGAGTTCAGGCAAGCAACTGCTGCAGCTTACCCAAACGTATTACTCAAATTTAAGTGAGGTAAGTGCAACAACTTTGGTGGGGGAGTGGTAGAGGGTGGGAGAGTAGATCAGAACACTGGGACAGAAAGGAGTTTTAGGTTTATAGAGCAGGAGGGAAAATTTTAAGTTTAGGGAGTGTGAAGGGGTTTTAGGGTTAGGAAGCAAGAAGGGAGTCTTAGGGTAGGGATCAGGAAGGGAGTCTTAGGGTTAGAGAACAAGCAAGTGACAGTGAGCAAGTGTGCCATGAGCTACTAGCACGCAAGCAGCCATAGTATACTCGCACAACTATGCACCCAGCCAATTACTTATGCACACAGAGGCAGATGCCTAGTAACATCAGTATGTTACACATCCTTCAGTCTTAGTTATATAACACATTTAAATGTTAATATTTGATACCAAAAATAAAGGGTTCCTACTAAATGATTGAAGATGCATTCTTTCGAATGCATCTTCATCGAACTTGAAAACAGGAAAAGGCAAAATGCCATATAAGCAAATTCTTTCCCTGGGAAAGAAATCACTTGTCCACTTCTGTTACTTTGCCATTTTCATGACTGTAGTGCGATCTCGGAGTTAGTACATTTAAGTAGGGGGGGGGGGCTCACTTTATGTAATGTTTTAATTTTTTTTTTTTTTTTTTGTGGAACAGTGATTGTTTTCCCTTGAAATTTTAAGCTTTCGCTTACGTGAGTTCGATAAATCATTGTTCGCTTTTTTAAGCATTTGATGATTTAACATAGACCCAAAATAAATTGGTAAACAATTACATACAGCCATAAGTTCTTAACATACAAATGCTTCTTCATACCTCATTAAATAGCACCTCCTAATAACTTCCTATAGATTTTTTAAATATCCATCCATACATCCTCAACCACTTTTCTCATTTTTGCACATGGGATTGGGTACCCGTCACTTCAGCAGTGACAATCATCTTGAGCCAAGGTTTACATATATAACTTCTAATAATTATTGTCATTATCAGTTCACTGCTTACTGCATTTTCAAGAGACAATGTCAATGTGTTCACAAGTGATTTGTAAAACAGTCACTTCCAAACAGCTTTTTAAATTTCTGACTATTCTAAAAAGTAGTTTGAATGGTGACGATGGCTCATTCAATGGCTCATATCTATTACAGGTACACTTGCATAAGCTATTATGTCTGCTTACATCTCTCATATATTGTTGTTCAGTCACATCTGTAATTTCTGCCTCCCTCTGAGCCTAAACAAGTACTTACATGTCACTATATACTTATACTTACCATAATCGCAGTGTAGTCTTGTTATCTGTAGTTGTAACTCTTTGTATGCCTTGCTGTTCTACCTCTGTGACCACTGGAAAGATGTTTTTGCCCACTTGATCTATCCTAGTAAATAAATAATACTTGCTTGATGGCAATGATTGCACCACCTTTCCAATGAGGCATTAAACCAAGGCTCCATCTGCCTAACTTGGTGGTAGCTCAGCTGGATGTAATAAAAATCCCATGACACCTATCAAAAAGAGTACAGAAAGTTCCCTGATGCCCTGGCCAGATTTCCCCTAGGAATATAAATACCACCTCAGGTTTCCCCTGAAGAGGCTACTAACCTAGTGGGACTAACCAAGTCAAGAAAGAATAAATATATAAAAATAATAAAAATAAATTGTAGCAGCGGCAATAATGTAGTAAATACTGTAACTGATTAATTAATTCCTCAATATAAGCTTTATCAAGTCAAGGTTATGGGGTGATGCTGCCAATCCGTGACATGCATATCATCGGGAAATGTGAAATGTCACCAATTCATCATGCCATTAGGTTATAAACACAAGTAGGCAAATGGAGGGCATGGAAACTCTAGATAGAAGGCAGCCCAGCTAAAAAAATAGCAAAACAACCAAACATGGTATGGCAGCCTTGCTTAAATACTGTAATTTAAATAATAAATGGTTATAATGCCAATATTTATTAATTTAATTAATTCTAAAGCAGAATCATTATTCTCTTATAAAATTCTTTATACTATCACTTATGAATGTAATTCTTTTTTTTTTTCAGTAAACATTACTTTCCTCACACGCTCAGTTACTATAGGAGTTTACTTAGTTTAGTTAGTGTCTTTGGGGCTGTCTACACTGTTTTCTATTTGTATGATATACTTAATGCAATCTTTAACCTTTGTAAGATATGATCCCTATCTGGACATCTAGTCTGTCATCGCAGATTGGTCAACACAGTAGGAATTAAGCTTTGCAGTAAGTATGCACTACTAAATTTGGTCTGCATGTCTTAACCATGTACCAAGTCCCACATAAGCAGTGTACATTGGAGGCCCATGTCATGACATAGTCTGTCCTCATTTCTACTCACCACTTCTGACTGTAGTCCTTAACTACCAGATACAGATCAATAGTAAAATTTCTATGTCACCTATTATTATTCATATTCTAATACTGTTTCTCTTGTACTTTTCTCCTGATATCAGACTTTAACAATTCCTTTACTCTGCTAATTGTTTTCCAAAGGACTGTCTGCAAGCTAATGACTGCTTTACCTAGTTCTGCTTCCTGCATATAAACAGGTTGACATTTTCTCAAGAAATTTTCAGGGAATGTTACCAGTATAATTGCATAAAAAGTATTATTAGATTGCGTTCCTACCATCAAAGACAACGGAATGACTGAATATTGATTTTTATTTTAAACAAGAAGTATCTTTATTGATTATCACTTATGACATAGGTAATCATATATTTATATAAATGAAAACGACATATTTTCAGTTGCAAACATAATACATCATATAAAATATTTTATACATTTATCGTCATTCGAACATTACATAGTTCATTCAATTTCTGCTTTCCCTTTAACTTTATAGGTTCATAGGTTCATACTAGGCTATCTGCCCTAGGGCATTTATAAGCCTAGCCAGAGTGTGTTTGGCTTTCACCACCCATTTTAAATTTATTTTGCTATGCCCTTTTTCGAGGTTAGTATACTGTGCCTCTGTCTAACAGTGACACAGAAGTGATACTGGGGTAAACCTACGATCTCCCATCCACTCATCAAGATTCCTCTTGAAGAGAGTCAATGAGGGACACTGCCTAACCTGGACTGGGATTTTATTCCAGAGTGAAGGGAGCCTCTGGGTTATGAATCTGTCCCTCCAGCATGTCCTATTTATTTCAGTGCTGAGGTTCAAGTCTCTCGAGCGCGTAGCTCGATGGGATTTGGATTTTCTGAGGTGCAGCATGTCCATTAATTCCGGGTTGGACATGGCTTTATACGTCAGGCACAGATCGCCTCTGAACAGGCGGTATGCCACTGAGTAGAGCTGGAGTTTCTTTAACCGGGCAGCATATGGCATCTGTTTGAGCCCTTTGATCCTCTCGGTGAGGTACGTTTGGGGTCTTTCCAGTTGCTGCAGGTGTCTGGTAAGGTACATCCCAAAAGGGGCATTGTACTCAATTATGGGCCTGATGAGGGATGAGTAAAGAGGCACGATGACCTCCCCTGATCTAGATGTGAATCCCTTCATGATTAGGTGGGCTATATAAAATGTTTTTCTAACCACTTTGGCCACGTGGTTGTCAAATGAGAGATTGCCATCAACTTGGGTCCCCAGGTCCCTAATTACTTCTTCTGTACTTAATGGATTACCACCTATGTGGTAATTTGTGGGCACTTTGTTTTTGCCAAAGGGGATGACTATACACTTTTGGCATTTAGCTTGAGGCCATGGCTCTGGCACCAGTTGTCTGTTTCTATGAGGCCCTTTTGGAGGATGCTTGTGTCAGCTGGAGAGTCAATTATGGTGCCCAGTTTGCAGTCATCTGCGAACTTGGTCAGCCACAGTCCTTCCGTGTTGGCCTGTACCTCCGAGAAATATATACCGAACAAGAGAGGTCCCAGGACTGAGCCTTGTGGGACACCACTTGTAACTGGTTTGGAGTCTGACATGGCTCCAGTAATTCTAACCATGTGGGTTCTGTCCTTGAGCCAGTTTGCAATCCATCTAGTGACATAGGGGTTTATATTTAAGCTGGTGAGCTTATCTATAATGCCCGAGTGGGGTATTGTATCGAAGGCTTTTGCGAGGTCCAGGTAGGCTGTGTGGACCACCTTCCCCTCGTCAATGGCCTTGGTGACTGTTTCAAAGAAATCAACCAGGTTTAAGAGGCAGGATCTCCCCTTAACAAAGCCGAACTGGGTAGGATCCAGTGTTTGTAGGTCCCCAATATCTTTATTTATGAGGTCCATGATGATCCTTTCCATAGCTTTGCAGACCAAGCTAGTCAGGCTTATGGGGCGATAGTTTCCTGGATCCGTTGAGGCACCACCTTTATGGAGAGGGACCACTGTTGCTGTACGCCACTCTTTGGTCACATATCCTGTAGTAAGGCTGAGATTGAACAGTAGTTTTATGTTTGGGTTTAGCTCTTCTTGGAGTTCATGTAGGACAGCCGGGACACCATCTGGTCCCATTGATGCTGTGTTTTTTGCTTTGGAGAGGGCGACTCTTACCTGAGCATCTGAGATGTCAGGGGGGCAGCACTCTGCTGGGATAGATATTTGCCCTTTTGGTGGGGAGGGGGAGGAGAAGTTTGCGCTGAACCTGTCAGCTAGGATGTTGGCAATGTCTGTGGGTTTGGTGTATTTTTTGTCATTTTGGACTAATTCTGAGCATATCTGGGAATTACCACCCAGGTTCCTAACATAACTAAAGAAAGCCTTGTGATTATCCTTAGTGTCCTGTGCATTTTTTTTCTTGAAGCTGGCCTTAGACAATTTTATGTGTGCCCGTAGTTTTTTGCTAATACGTCCTCCAAAATATTACTCTGCATGTATTGTTCTCACAATTCCCATTTTTTCTATGTAATTTGCCCCTACCTTTTTCTAAAGATCCCACTTCCAGTTCTTTTATCTCTGTTACTATCAAGTAGAAAAAAACTTGTATCTAAGTGAACCAAAGGTAGCCCAATAAGAAATAAAGTATAAATATGCAACAAACAAATCAGGCATCCACCAGGCTGAAGAATGGAAACTCTTTAATATACAGGATAAGCGCTTTCACACATAATGTGCTTTAAATGCCTTTAAATAATGAGTGTGTTAAACAATTAACCAATCACCACATAAAATCAGTTACTGGTATATACTACGTTTTTTTAAGAGCTGGTTTTAAAGGCACAAATGCATTAAGACCAGGCTGCTTGTCAGCCTGTAATTTAATAATCCATTTGGTTTCTACAGTTTCTAACCTATTGTTAAAATCACCACATCGTTTATTTAAACACACTATTTACAGCACAATAAAATCAAAATCATGTCCAGGAAAATTAAAAATATGCTTGGCTAGGGCATTGAGCATGTTATTATGTCTGATGTCACCTATATGTTGGAGAATTTCTTCCTTAAGCATTCTGATAGTTTTCCCCACATTGAATGAGGTACAATACTTACATCTAGCCAAATACACTAAACCATGTGACTTACAATCAGCATAAAAAAGTAAGTTTAAACAAAATGTCATGAACCGGATGCTGAAAAGTCAACCATGTCTAAATATAGCAACAAGCCTTGCAGTTTCTACATGGAAAAGTGCCCTTATGCCCAGAACAAACAGTAGAGTTAAATGTAGATATATAGCAAAGCTGTTTTTTAAGAGATAAATTATTTTTAAAGACATAACTAGGCTTATCACCCACTAGAGATCTGATCTCGTCATCTGAAAGTAATATGGGCCATAGCTTATTAACTGTATGGCATACATGTTGCAAATTGTTGCCATAGGTCAAAGAAAGTCTAGTTTTATTGCTAGTCAAATTATTAGCCAAAGATTGCTTAGGCAAACTAGGGCGACTGTAAAAAGATTTACCTCTAGTGGACCTCATAGAAACTACTTTATTATAATTAATGTTCAAATCATGCTTCTTAAAACCTCTAGCCAAAAAATCATTATGTAAACATCCATAGCTTCATAAAATTCAGTATCATCAGTATGTAAATGTGACATTCTAAGATACTGACTCTTGGTAATGTTATTAAATATGTGCCTAGGGTGCATACTATTAAATTGTAAGAATGTATTTTATTTTTCCTGCAAATTTTCAAAAAAGGGAGCTATTAATTGCACCATTAACCAATTTGACCTTTACATCCAAAAAATCTATAGTGGTACTTGAATAATGCAAAGCAAATTTAAACCAATTACTGGAAGTTTCCATATAGTGAACAAAATTCAACAGATCAACTTCTAAGCCCTCCCACAAAATAAAAATATCATCCAGAAAGTGTCTGTAATATAACAGCTGTGTGGAAAAAGCATTTTCAGTGAGGACTACCCCACGCTTCCATTCTGCCAACACTAGGTTGGCATAACTGTTAGCGCAGGGAGTCCCCATAGCCACACCCACCTTCTGCTTAAAAAGAATATCATTAAATAAACAAACGTTATTCTGTAAAACCAAATCCATTAGAACCCCAATGGAATCAATCAATTCCAAAGAATAATCAGTATTGGTAGTAAGAAAATTCTTTAAATATGTAATGCCCATCTCATGTGGTATAATAGTAAATAAAGTTTGAATATCCATATTGACAAGTAGAGTTCGTTCAGAAAAAAACACCATGTTCCTTTGCAAAATCACCCGGGTACCCTGAATTGATTGATGGGTACCACCCATAGGGTGAATTTGCAGTCTCCCATCCATTTGTCCAGGTTGCACTTGAATAGGGTCATTGAGGAGCTCTGCTTCACGTGAATTGGAAGTTTGTTCCAGAGGAGTGGCAGTCTTTGGGAGACATATTTGTCTATCTAGCATGTTCTGTTAATGTTACAGGCTAGGTTAAGATCCCTAGAATGAGTAACTCTCGAGCCATTAAATTTGTGAATGTGAATCATATCCATCAGGGTAAGGTTGGAGACTGCTCTGTAGGCCAGACACAAGTCTCCTCTCAGCAGCCTATAGGATACAGAGTACAGTGACAGGGATTTTAGTCTATTCACATATGTCATGGTTTGCAGACCCTGTATTTCATGGTGAGGAATCTCCGTGGTCTCTTCAGCTGCTGCAGGTGTCTGTTGAGGTACATGCAAAAGGGAGCATTGTACTCTATTAGTGGTCTGACATCCCTTGATCTGGATGCGATACCCTTCCTTGTGAGGTGTGCAAAGTAGAATGCTTTCCTTACACAGTGGAAACTTAGTGGTCAAAGTTCAGATTGCTATCTACCTGTGTTCCTAGGTCTCACACCACTGGCTTTGAGATTAAGGGGGTGTTGTCAATACTGGGTTAGTGGAGAATTCTACTTTGCCAAAGGGAATAATAATGCACTTTTTTCTGTTTAGTTTTAGGCCATGGCTTTGGCACCTAACATTTTTCTGTGTTAGCCCTTCCTGTAGTATGTTAACATTGGTGGAGGACTCAATGATTGGACCCAATCTTCAATCATCCATGAACTTGGTAAGCCAAAGGCTGTTTAATTTAGCCTGGACTTTTGAGAAGTAGATTCCAAATAGTAAAGGCCAAGCACAGAACCTTGTGGGTACACCACTGGTGATGGGTCTATTGGTAGAGGTGATGTCACCAACTTTGACAGTATGTGTTCTTTTGGTGAACCAGTTGGCTACCCATCTAGTAAGGTAAGAGTTTATCCCCAGTTTTTTTAATTTCTCCAAGTCTTTTGGGTTTCTAATGCCATGACAGGAATGGATCCCATTCCTAAGTCAAAGTACAGTTAAAGTTCATGAAATTAGTATTGTTTCAATATTTGATGTCAGCCAAAAGTGCTCTTCACAGTATCTGCAATGTGCCTAATAATGACGCCTTCTGCAATTTGTATGGGGTGACATGCATTGGTAACATAATTAAATACGACTGTAAATGTTTTTTTATAAGACCTATTGCCCCTACTACAACTATTGGAACTGTCTGGATATCTTTATTCCACATTGCTCTCATTCCTGCTAGCAAATCCTGATATTTTATGACTTTGTGTCTCTTTGTACGCAAGACACCATAGTCACTGGGGTCTGGGTATGGCAATTTCAATGATCAGTGCTACTTTTGTCTTCTTTTCATGGACCACTATATCCAGTTTTCTATCATCTATCTTTTGAACTGTTGGTAATGGGTGATCCCATCTGATGCAGACGTCATAATTTTCTATGACGCTTTGCGGCTCATGTTTCCAGTGTTTTTCAGCAACTTCAGTGCCATAATGTTTGCACAATCCTCAGTGTAATAGTCTTGCACCATTATTATGCCTTTCAGTATATAGTCCTTCTGCCATTAATATGTCACAACGAGCAATGAGGTGTGCAACTGTTTCCAATTCTGTTTTACAAAACCTACATTTGTCTGTTTCTCCCACATGTTCAATGGACTTTGTAAACCAATGTGTATGTAGCCCACTATCTTGGGCCATCAATATTAACCTTTCATTTCTTGGTTTGAATTTGCCTCTCCTTAACCATTCCTGCATTCAATCCTGATCAACATGATGTTCTTCCAGAAGTTTTCTATACTTGCAACTATATTTATGCATTTTCCGCATTTCTTGCCTTCTCATCTGGTCGTTCACTATTTATTCTTTCTTTTGTTTTTTGGCACATTCAGTTGCTGGCTGATTTTTATCTACTTCTGGTCTGATTTCCATTCCTGCCTGATGCCGATATGCTTCTGCTAGATTAAGCATAGAAGTCATCTTACATTTATTCTCTCATGTTTCAAAACTTTCGCTACATTTGGGTCTTGTGAGGTCAGTAGATATCTGTGCAGTCCCATGATTGCAGACCTATACATGTAATCAGTTTAAAGGTGGCCCATACGTCCTTCAGAACGGGGCATATATAATCTTGATATGCACTGATTTTTATAAATCGTTTGGTGAGCATGAAGCTTCCTTCTTGTTTTCCTGTCTAACCTATATAACATTTTTTGGGGCCAGTCAATCACTCCAAAACTGTAAGTTAGGACAGGAAGACTAAATTGGTTGAATTTTGTTCCTAGATATCAACGCTGTTTTCAGAATTTACTCAAGTCTTCTAAAGTATTCCTTACTAAGTTTATTCGCATTTGTTCATATTTTATTGTTGATCCATCAATTCCCAAATATTTATACACTCCCTCTTGCTCAAGTCCTTTTAGATCACATTCTTGTCCCAAACTAATATTTTCTTAGTGCTGCAGTTTTCCTAAAGGTTGTTTTGCACATTTATCAAGACCAAATGACATTCTTATATCATCTGAAAAAGTTTTGACAACTTGCAGTTGTGCTTTTAGATCCTCATCTGATGAGCTATACAGTTTTAAATCATTTACAAGGAGAAGATGAGAAGTCTTTACACTTTATCATTTTCTAGGAGTCAAATTATAACCATGGCCTAAACTGTTAAGTAGACAGCTTAATGGATTAAGGTCAAGATAGGATAGCAGTGGTGACAAAGAGTCACCTAAGAATATTCCCCTTTGAATTTTTACCCATGGGATAATAATTTGTCCTTTATCATGGCTTAATTGCAAAGTGGTTTGCCACTGTTTCATGGTCACTGTAATGTAGTAGATCAGTGTAGGGTGTATCTTATACATTTTTAAGCACTCTTTTATCCATGAATGTAGGCAGTGGTTCAGTGGTTAGCGCTGTTACTTCACAGCAAGAGGTTCTTCAGTTCAATTCTCGGCTGGAGTGCCTTCTGTGTGGAGTCTGCATGTCCTCCCTGCGATCGACTAAACATCAAAGACATGCAGGTAGGTGCATGAGTGTGTGTGCTTTCTTTGAAGGTTGGGTCCTGGGCTGGTAACTTGACACCGTAAAATTCCACTGCAAATCAATAGCTGTACAGTGATCTACTGTGGCGGCCCTTAACACGGAAAAGCAGAAAGACTTTTTTTTTATCCATGAATGCGGGATACTATCAAATGCTTTTTTGTAATCAATCCATGCCATACTTAGATTCTTCCCCTTTTTACAGTTCTCCACTATGACTTTATTTAACAACAAATGATCCTTTGTTCCATATGACTTTCTTTTATTGCCCTTTTGTTCAATTGCCATAATTGAGTTTTCTCCTAAATGATTATAAATTCTGTTGGCATCAACACACACACACACACACACACACACACACACACACACACACACACACACACACAAAACATATCCATCTCTGTGTACAACAACATAACTTCACCTCTAATGGATTAAAATTGAAGTTCTCTCTCTTGATAATACAACCATTGAAGTCACTTATCATAGCAAATTATTAGGGGTGATAGTAGGTGATAATCTTACATTCGACCTGCATATACAAAATTGCATAAGAAAAACTCATCAAAAGTTAGGGAGGCTTTACAGAGCCAAAAACGTTCTCACCAACACAAATAAAACTACACTTGCCACTACTTAAATTCTTCCTCATTCTTCTTTATGGTGCTCCCATCTTTACTAACCTCCAGGCTTCACAAAAATTAAAACTCGAGCAAAGCTGTAACAAATTTGCTAAATTTGCAGTAAATACCCCTTTCATAACCCACCACTGTATTACACTGAAAAGCCTAATTGGTTAGAACTGCCTCATCAATTGACATATTACCCAGCTTCTTACCACCTGTAAAATTATCCAGCATCCATCTGCCTATCCAGCACTAAAAACATTCTATACAGCTATGCTCCCAGTTGGTCATTGTGATCCAGTGACTAAAATTCTGTCTACAAACCTATCAGATCTGCTGGGCATTGCCTGTACTCAAGGTTGCTAAGGCCTGGAACTCCTTATCCATATCCATCAGGTCTATACTCTTCATCTCATCTTTTAAAACCAGATTTAAAAGACTTCCTTGCTAAAATCTGTCAGTGTTCTTGCTCAAAACCAGGATAAACTATATCCTAAATGAGAGAGAGACTTGTTTGAGGTCATTGGCTGACTGAGGTCTCCTGGACTACAGCTTAGACTAAGCACCTCATTGGTTCTTTTGAGATTTCTTTCTTAAAAACTGTCTCAGGTTTCAACTTTCTGTTACCTAAGAAGCTCAGTTGTGAGTGTTCAGCCATTTTACAGTGAGCTTATCGAAGGAAGGACACTCATACAATATATAACATTAAGTATCCTGGTTTTGTTTATTTTGTTCTTTATTTCTTTGTTGTTTATAGCACTTTGTGTACTGTGTATTTTTCTAGCTAGTTTCACTGTGTGTGAGGTATTAACTGGAAATTGTCCACCCTTATTAAGCATCTGTTGGGTTGTTTGTTTATGATAACTTGTTGCAGTTAAACTCTTTTTTCTAGTGGCTCCTTTAGCTGTTTAAAACTTTCATTTAAAGGCTCACTGCTGCTTTTCAGCTGGCTCCCTCCCTGTTGGTATAGTGTTTTTATAGTTGGTGGCTTTGCAGTTGCCGCCCTAGTGTAAATTTGATCTGGGACCCTCCTCCCAGTCTAGCGTCATTACCTCATTCTACCCAGTACAGGAGAGCATTTGAGAAGGCCAATCAGCTTAGTTTCTGCTACTCCTTTCTCTTTCCTTTCTCTTTCAAAAAAAAAAAAAAATATATATATATATACTGTATTTGTGTTTTTTCCATCTTAAAAGTACTCAATTGTATTTATTACTGCTTGGTGTAACTCATTGTAAGCCTTTTAGTTTAAGCACCTGGGCTTCAGACCAGTTTTACATTAGGAAGGTTTGTGGTCTGCACTGTAGTGGCAGAACAGGTAGCTTACATCCTTCTAAGTTGGGAACTGCTGATTGAGGGCTCAGTGTCTGTTATTCTAAAAGTGTATTAATTCTGGTTTAAGCACTTGGGCTTGAGGCCAGTTATTTTACATTAAGAGGGTTCGTGTTCTGCACTCTTGTGGGAGGAGAGGCTGGACTCTGTCCTTCTGAGCTGGGAATTTCTGGTTAAAGCTTATAGTGCCTGCATATTTGAACTGCTTCTTACTGAAATTGGTACACCTCGTTTGGCATAGACTAGATCCAGACCTGCTGAATCTAGCTTTGTTTGTATAACTTGAGCACTAATCCAGGCATTTTTAAAGTATTCAGTTGTATTTATTACTGCTGGTAGTAACTTGATTAAAGTGTAGCTATCATTTCTAAGTCTTTTGGATTAAGCACTTGGGCTTCAGACCAGTTGTTTTACATTAGGAAGGTTTGTGGCCTGCACTGTGGTGGCAGGACAGGCAGCTTACATCCTTCTAGGTTAGGAACTGCTGATTGAGAGCTCAGTGTCTGTTATTCTAAAAGTGTATTAGTTCTGGTTTAAGCACTTGGGCTTCAGGCCAGTTATTTAAGGATTGCGGTCTGCACTCTTGTGGGACGAGAGGGTGGACTCTGCCCTTCTGAGCTGAATATTTTCTTGATACTAAGTATAATTTTTGTTGCTTTCCACATCTGAATACCTAGCGACTGTATTTCGCCTGCCTTTCTGTTACACTGAAGCTGTTTTACTGCATTTAACTTAATATTGCACTTGGAATCCTTGTTTGTTACTATTTGACTGTATTTGTAGCAAATTCTTCTGTGTAAGCTGTAGTAGCTGATTCATAGCATTTATAAGTGTTTGCTGTACCTGTTTCTGCCTGTTCTGTGAAAAAAAACAAAAAAAGAAAAAAATATCTCTTGTTTTTCCTGCTTTACTAGTTTAGTCCAGTTTCAGAGTTGCTGATTCCTGGGCTTTGGTTGTAGTTCCTGTGTACTGTTTCCTTGCCTTATTTGGGGAGAGGAAGTTACCTTGCTTACCAGTGGGAGTGGGAAGCATTGAGCTGCCTTTGTCCAGTTTTGTGAGGTTTCAGCCAGTAACTAGTAGTTTATTGGTCGTTTGGGCCAGTTTCTAGCTTTTTCCAGCCCCTGGTATAAAAGAGCTGCCACTGTTGCACACTAGGGCTTAGGCAGGTTTAAACTATTCTACCTAAAGTCCACTCTTCAAATTTTCCCTTAAAACTACCTTCCTCGAACTATACTACTGATCTAATCAGCTTATCCTATAACTAAAAGATCATCTCCACTTGACTCCAAGTAGACTATTCTCTATCTGTTAAACCTAGCACTTGCTCCTACAGTACTTTTACCTTGATACGGCACTCTTGTCATAGATAGTACCCCAAAAGGTAACCCCCATTTCTCGGTCACCCACGTCCCCTGAATCTTTTTAAAGTTTTTGTCTATCCTTCTAGCATGTCGAGGGATCAGTTGCTAGTGTCCTCTCCTGCTCAGCTGGTGAACCTGGGAATACTGAGGCAATGTTACAATTGCCTCATGTACACAGACAACCCTCTCCTCCTCCCACAAAACACAAATACATGCGAGAGATGCAACTATACGGCCAAACTGGAGGCTGAGCTCTCTCAACACAGGACTGGCAAGAACAGTCAGGAGGAGAAGGTTACCACACACACTATAGACCCAGTCTCATATAGCACCATTACAACCTCAAATCATACACATAAACACACAAAGACATACTCGGAGGCTCTGATCAAAAATCTACCAAAACAGCAGAGGCCACCAAAGCAGACACCCAAACAACCACCACCTCAGAACACAACACCTGCAACACATAGACCTCACAGTCAGAGTGTCAAACAGTCACAGCCCTTAAGGCCAAACACAATGCCAGACACACTAGTCATTGGTGACTCCATAGTCAGACACACTGATGTCCCGCTCACCAGACTGAGTAAGGAGAAGGTCACAGTAAGCTGCCTGTCGGGCGCTAGAATCCGCCACATAACGCAAGCACTCAGGTCTCTCAACAGCAAGTACAAATATGACTCAGTCATTGTCCACGCTGGTGTAAACGACCTGGACTACATGAAAAGAGACATTGAGGAGCTCTCTGACTATGTAGCCCAGGCAGGTATGACCCTGACCTTGAGCAGTATCCTACCTTCACCAAGAGTGATGCCACAATACAGAGATAAGATGATCAGCTTTAACAATTGGCTTAAACACTGGTGTCATTCAAAGGGGATCCAGTATCTGTCTGCCTGGGATGACATGCTGGACAAGCACGGCTTGCACCTGTCACCCCTGGGATTCGGATATTGGCAAAGGCTCTTGCCACCCCATAGTGCCTTTTTAGGCAAGGCTCAAATTCTAAACCTACCACCCTAGAACACAAAAAGGAAAAAACTAAGGATAATGCTGCTCAATGCCAGAAGTCTCAATCTCAAAATGCACTTTTCGAGGCCCTTCTCAGTATGGAGAACATCGATGTCTGTGCTGTGACAGAAACCTGGTTCAAGGCTCCTGAGAGCACCCCAGCGCTATCAGGTTTTACCTCATATCATGCGTTCCGCCCCAAAATCCAGACAATACCAAGAAAGGAGGTATCCATATTCATTAAGGACACCCACACCTCAAGACTGGTGGCAATGCATCGGAGACCATCCAGGTGCAATTAACCATAGGCAAGACTGCTCTGCAAATTGTAGCATGTTACAGGCCACCCTCACAAACTCAGGAACCTCACATGGCCTTCCTGAAAACACTAGAGGGATAAATGTATCACCAAACACCATCATACTAGGTGACTTCAATTACCCTAATATAGACTGGGAACACTACTCAAGCCCAAACACCCTAGCCCAAAAGTTCCTGGAATTCATAAACTCAAATGCCATGGAACAACTAGTCACCATCCCCACAAGAGGAGATAACATACTTGATCTCATCATCACGAACATGGGAGCACAATGTTCAACACCGAAGTATACCCCTCACTGGTGAGATCAGATCACAAACTAATCTCGCTGGAGGTCCTCATCCCACCCCACCTGAAATAAAAGACCACAGTAAAGAACTTCTCAAAAGCCGACTTCACACTTCTAAAGACTAGTGTGGTCTCCTTTAAGGCCCGAGCTGGTGGAAAACAGTACTCAAGCCGCTGAATCACTTACAGACGCCTTCTACCAGCACCTGCAGGACTGCATGGATAAGGCAATCCCAAACAAAACAAAGACTCTTAGTACCAAAGGCAAGCGTCCAGTCTGGTGGACCCCAGCCATAAACAAACTCTACAATAAAAGGAGGAAGCTACTACAAGATACAGCAAAATCCTTAAAAGGTAAGACACCCTTGATCACTATAAGTAAAAACTAAGAGCTCTCATAAAATCATCCAAAGCAAATTTCGAGAGAAAAATAGCTAAAGACTCAAAAGACAATCATAAGGCCTTCTTTAGCTATGTTAGACACCTAGGAGGAAACTCCCAGATATGCTCAGAACTAGTTCAAAATGATGTGAAGATTACTGATCCTACAGACATTGCCAACATACTGGCTGACAGGTTCAGTGCAAACTTCTCCCCTCCCCAAAGGAGAGATATCTATACCAAACGATTGCAGCCCCCAAACATCTCCAGCGCCCAAGTGAGAACTGCTCTCTCCAAAGCAAAAACACAGCATCCATGGGACCTGATGGTGTCCCCGGCTGTGTGCTCGAACTCAATGAGGAATTAAACCCACAGCTAGGACAGCTGTTTAATCAAAGTCTTACCTCTGGATCACTGCAACTGTGGTCCCACTTCACAAAGGTGCCTCCACCGACCCTGGAAATTACCGCCCATTAGCCTGACAAGCCTTATCTGCAAAGCCATGGAGAGGATCATAATGGACCTCATAAATAAAGACATAGGGAATTTGCAGACTTTGGATCCAACCCAGTTTGGCTTTGTCAAAGGCAGATCATGCCTTTTAAACTTGGTTGACTTCTTGAAACAGTCACCAAAGCCATTGGCGAGGAAAGGCAGTCCATACAGCCTACCTCGATCTGGCTAAGGATACAATACCCGGTATCATTGAAAAACTCATCAGCTTAAATGTTAACCCATACATCACAAGATGGGTTGCAAACTGGCTGAGTGACAGAACCCACAGGGTCAGAGTTGCTGGCGCCATGTCAGACTCAAAACCTGTCACAAGTGGTGTCCCACAGGGCTCAGTCCTGGGCCCACTCTTGTTTGGCATCTACTTTTCCAAGTACAAGCAAACACAGGAGGGTTATGGCTGACAAAGTTTGCAGATGACTGCAAATAGTAGAAAACACATCTGACACAGATATCCTTCAGAAGGGTCTCACAGAAACGGATAACTGGTGCCAGAGCCACGGCCTGAAGTTAAATGCCAAAAATGCATAGTCATACCCTTTGGGAAAAACAAGGTTACCTAGCTACCAAATAGGTGGCAATCCACTGAGCACAGAAGAAGTTATCAGGGACCTGGGGACCCAGGTTGATAGTAGTCTGTCATTCGACACCCATGTAGCTAAAGTAGTTAGGAAGACTTTCTACATTGCCCACCTTATCATGAAGGGATTCTCATCTAGATCAAGGGAGGTCATAGTCTCCCTTTACTCATCACTCATCAGACCAATGATTGAGTACAATGCCCCATTTGGGATGTATCTGACCCGACACCTGCAGCAGCTGGAGAGGCCACAAAAGTTCCTCACCAAAAGGATAAAGGGTCTCAAAAATCTGTCCTATGCTGCCCGACTGAAAGAACTCCAGCTCTATTCAGTCGCCACCGCTTGCTCAGAGGTGACCTTTGCCTAACATACAAGGCCATGTCAAACCCAGATTTGATGAATATGCTTCACCTCAAAAATCTAGATCCATCAGAGCCACAAGGGCGGAGACTTAAACCTGCTGGAGGGATAGATTCATTACCCAAAGACTCCCTATGCTGTGGAACAAAATCCCGGTACATGTGAGGCAGAGCACCTCGCTGGCCTTGTTCAAGAGAAATCTTGACCAATGGATGGGAGATCGCAGATATACCCCAGGGATTACCTCAGTGTCACTGCTCGACAGAGGCACAGCAAAATAATGGGTATAGTTCCCCATACTAAACAAAACGATGGGCTAGGCTTGTAAATGCCCTCGGGCAGATAGCCTAGTATAAACCTATGAACCTATGAACCTATGAACAAGTACATTTTCATTCCTTATACTTCCTTACTCTCCCTACTTCACTTATTGCTATCAAATTCTCTTCCCTGACTTTCTAAGTATACAATACGCCTGTTTTTCTCTCACTTCATATTGCAATTCCTGTTTGTATTGGAGTAACGTACCTTTTATTTCTAACTATACCTATTCTAACTAGATCTTATCTACTTACCTTCTATGAACAACTTAACTGTCTAGGACTTCACAACCACACTAAGCAAACCTCAGCACCAACAGTACTAATCCATCACAGCCATACTTACACCTACTGCTCACCAAAGTATTTACTAGCCAAATTTCACAGACTCAATCACCACAACCCAAAAAACAAGAAATGCCAGGACCTACTATGTATATTCTTTACACACACTTTAAAAATACAAGCTCACTCCCTAATTGATGGTGACATACATCCTAATCCAGGCCCAAACTCTACCACAACCCCAGAGCCACCAACACCAACTCTTAATAATACACAATTGTCTACCAGACCCCCCCAACTCCCTCCTAATAGCCCATCTCAATATTCGCAGCATTAATAATAAAGTTGCCCACCTACTCGCCCTCATGGATGTGCATTCATTTGACATCCTCTGTCTTACTGAAACCTGGCTCAAACCAACAACGCAAGACAATGTGGTTATTCCCACTGGTTATAATATCCTGAGATTAGACCGTAATACTAAAAAGGGTGGAGGAGTAGCTGTACTATACAAATCTGGATTAAAAGTAACCACTATAGACTCTATACCTCCACAAGCTAGTAATGCCGAAATTCTTATTTCCAAACTTCAGCTAAACAAATGCAAATCCATATATATCATCTGTATCTACCTCCCCCCAGGTAACAATACTAGTACCTTAGAGACTATTCTAAGTTGGCTTTCCTCCAACTATCCACAGGAAACAATAGTACTCAGGGACTTTAATATTAACTGAAAGGGTTGTACAGCTGATCAACCTGCTACTCATATAAACCTTTATGGTTTTACTCAAACTATCACATCCCCCACCAGAACCAATAAACATAATAACAACGATAGTACCCTTGATTGGATTCTCACAAATTCTAATCATCAAACTTACAAAGTAGGTACCCTCCCTGAAGATATAAGTGACCACTCTCTTACCTTCTTAATCGGATATAAGACTGATATTCCTAACCAAACCATTTATAAGACAGTTAAGACTAATAAAAATTTCAACCTCGACAACTTTTAAAAAGAACTTGTATCCTGTGACTGGTCACCTCTGAAACAACTACCTTTAGATGATGCAGTCACATACTTTAATTCTAAATTCTTAACAACTCTAGATTCCCATGCCCCTAAGCGCTCAGTTAGAATATGGACTAAACCTGCTCCGTGGCTTTCCAAAACTAATAAGTTCTGGGCTAGCTGGCGTACAACAAAAAGCCCTTCAGATCAATTAAAGTTCAGACAGTTAAGAAACAAAACAAAGAAAGCCATATTATCAGACAAAAGAAACTTCTACTGCCAGCTTCAACAAACCCACCAAAATAAACCTCAAAAATTCTTGTCAGGAATCAATAAACTCTTACACCCAGGTCGTTCTGTCACTCCCACTCCCTCAGGCCATGATCAAGACAATCCCAATCAAATAGCTAATTCTTTTAGCACATTTTTACAGAGGCCATACAATCTCTAGCTAATCAGCTATCCCCTGACACCAGAATTTCCTCATCAAATACCTCCAACAGCCCACTACTATTTCATTTTCAACCTGTTCCTACATCCCTCATCTGCACCCTCATTCAGAAACTTAATACCACCACTCTCTCTGCAGACCTAATATCTGCAAAAAGCTGCAAAAGCTATAACCTACCCCATATCCATCTTCATTAACAGAACCATTACTGAAGGTACCATCCCATCAATCTGGAAAGTTTCGCATATTATTCCCCTGCATAAAGGTGGCAATTCCAAAGATTTATCTAATTACAGGCCAATAGCCACACTATCCCCATTGGCAAAAAACATGGAAAAATGTATTCATAAGCAACTTTTAAACTACCTTCTAGAAAACAACCTATTAGCCACCTGCCAGCATGGCTTCAGACCATTTCATAGCACCACCTCAGCTCTCTTATCCTTTACTGACTACATTAATAAAAATTGAGATAGTGACATTCTATCCTCAGTCCTCTTTATTGACCTGTCAAAAGCCTTTGACATGGTTAATCACAACCTCCTCATTAACATACTCAAAAACTTGTCATTAGATTCCCTTTCTATACAGCAGTTCCAATCCTACTTAAATAACAGGAAACAGGCTGTACTATGGGAAAATAACCTGTCCTCCCACCTCCCAGTTGCCCTAGGTGTCCCACAAGGCTTCATACTGGGTCCTGTCCTCTTCTCTATCTTTACAAATGACCTTTTTACTGGAATACCACAAGCTACCTGTATCAATACTCAGACGACTCCATACTAATATGTTCTGCCACTTCTCCATCCAAACTTCAGTCCCTAACCCAAGACATCTTTAGCACAGTAGAAAATTGGCTTCTACACCGATGCCTCATCCTGAACCTTAAAAAAAACAAAAATGCTACTATTCACACCCACCTGTAGGGCCACCCCACTAAACTTTACTGTTACATCTAGCAATGGAATCATAATATCTCCTGACCCTACCACTAAACTACTTGGGGTACTAATAGACAACAACCTCACCTTTGAGCCTCACATCAATAACACCATAAAAACAATAAACAAAAAATTAGGCTCCCTATACAGGATCAGATAATTTTTTACTCTACTAGCCAGGACCACTATAGCCCATACACACTTAATCTCAACCCTACTATAACCCTATCTACACTAAACTAGGTAAATGCAATCTGAACAAACTGGTTATTTTCTACAACAATATTGCCTGATTCGCAACTGGGTCAACCTATAGAGCCCATCATTGTAACAATCTTAAACAACTAGATTGGTTAGAATTGTCAAATCTAATACTTTTTAATTAAGTAATAGTTGCCCATAAGATCTTGTATCAACCAGCAAATATACCTATACTCACTAACCATATCTCTCCCTATAACAATCTTAAGACCTTACGCTCATCAAACAAACTATTAGTACAAATACCAATACCTAAGACCAATAATGCAGCTGGTAACTCACTGCTCTCTACTACAGTGGGTAAAACCTGGAACACCCTCCCCAACCACCTAACCTCCTTTACCTCAGTTACCCTATTTAAAAGTAAACTGAAACCTTACCTTAAATCACATTGGTTATGCCCTGTGCCAACCCAGACTAACTTCCTACATCACCTCTGTACACTAATCTTCCTACCTGTATAAGTTTGTTTACTTGCTACTAACAATTTTTGTGTGTGTATTTAATTACTAGAGTGTAACTGAACATACTTTGTATGCATATCCATAGCTGGTATGCACTATGATTATTTGTATATTTTTCCTGATTGGTTATTGTATACAGTGATATGTTATGT
The DNA here is from genome assembly GCF_019279795.1 of Protopterus annectens. Classification (NCBI taxonomy): domain Eukaryota; kingdom Metazoa; phylum Chordata; order Ceratodontiformes; family Protopteridae; genus Protopterus; species Protopterus annectens. The sequence goes on along the minus strand of NC_056732.1, from coordinate 1,414,568,835 downwards.
TTGACAAAACCTTGCATTGTACCAGTGTTTTTTTGTGCATTGGACTCTGTCTGTGAAGCTTTTCTCCCCGGGCCTCCACTGAAAATGGACATGTATCCAGTTGGACTAGCCCGGTCAACAAATGTAAAATAAAATAAATAAATAAATTAAAAGAATATGCTCATGTAGCAACCCATAACCATTTAAGCTAATATGATACAGGTTCACCTGAAACATCCCTTCTGCTATTATACTATTTATTCAACAATTATGAAAGTCAGTGGGCAACTTTGTAGCACAATAAACATACAAAACCACTGCCATCCCTAGTTACTTCGCAAGTTCCTGTGGTCACCTCCATTTTCTCCCTTTTTGACATATTCCTGCATCACTTGAAATTTCCTGGGTATTCACCTCAGCTGCACACTCTTCTGCTTGCTATTCAAGCTATGTAAATCAATGTATGCAAATGGACATGCCACTGCTTCTTACTCAGACTATGCAAATTAATATATGTAAATGTACAGTATACGCCTTTGCTTGTTACTCAAGATATGCAAATTAATGTAGGCAAATGTGGAGACCTCTGATTGCTTCTCAGGCTATGTAAATTAATGTATGCAAATAGACAGATCTCTGCTTTTTTACTCAGTCTATGTAAATTAAAGCATGCAGATGTACTCACCTCTGCTTATTACTCAGTCAATGTAAATTATTACATACAGATATACTCACCACTGCTTGTTATTCAATCTATGTAAATTATTGCATGCAAATGTACTCACCTCTGCTTATTACTCAGTCAATGTAAATTATTACATGCAGATATACTCACCACTGCTTGTTACTCAATCTATGTAAATTATTGCATGCAAATGTACTCACCTCTGCTTATTACTCAGTCAATGTAAATTATTACATGCAGATATACTCACCACTGCTTGTTAATCAGTCTGGGAACATTATTACATGCAAATTTAAGCACCTCTGCATATTACTCACTGTAAATTAATGCATGTTAATACTACTTGCCCTTCAGTGCTGATTATTGCTGCACAGGTTGACGACCCTCATAAGTACTCTATACGTTTTTGCTATCGTAACATGTGATACGTATCTATATCATAATGTCAGCTTTAGAAAGAATTGACACTCAAAACATCGACTGGACAACATCAAATATTTAGAACATTAAAAAACAAAAATCATAAAACATATTTTTTGCAGGGGGTGGAGCCAACCATATCCCCTCCTAATTATATATACCGACTCCATGACCACACTACAGAGGAAAAATTATGTATACCAACTCTGTGACCACACTACAGAGAAAAAAAAAAATATATATATATATATATATATATATATATATATATATACACCAATTCCATGACCGCACTACAGAGGAAAATGGACAAAACCTCACTCCCCGCTGTGCTGGATCTCGGACATATGGCTACTTCCATTCAATGTTGTCTGTTTGATGTTTTGAATTTCAACTGTTTCTGCAGTCAGCATTCTAAGGTAGACTCATGTGATCCATCAGTCATTAAACCTTTGGTTTATGAGTAGATAGCTAGGTTAGAAGATAAAAAAGAGATTAAGCAGGGATATCCACTCAGTCCTGTAATTGTTAAAATTTGTGTGATGTAATGCTAAGATGAAATTAGGAATGGTCTTGGAGTAAAATTGTTAGCTGGGTTTGGTAGGGTTACACTTACATCTACACTAATGCATGCTGATGACTGGACAGTCACAGTGGATGAAATGAATCCATAACACAATTCATGTTAAATTAGTTTGCACAGTAAAAATAAAGTGATGCTTATGCTCTCTCCATCACTGATAATCAAGCATCCTTTTTCCTAGCCTACTTACCATCCAAAGTTATACCGCAGTAAGAAGTTACTGTCTGGTTGTGCATGACAATTGTATTATTTACATACACTTTTAATGCCACCCCCGAACACGTACACAGTCTACTGTGCCTCCATGCTCTAATCAAACTCCAAGCAAAGTAAAAAGAAAATAAGAATTTCCAGATACAGACTCATCTTGACAGTAGGAAAGGCTTTTCTTCCCCTTCAGTCTGCCCCTTATCAGCAGGTATGGGTTCTAATAATGATGACAGTGCCGTGCACTTAGACATGCTACAATATGCATACTTTCCACCACAAACATTCTGATTGTACTTCCCTTTCAGTTTCTCCCCATAACTTAGAACCCAATAATTGCTCCACAGGCTACATGCAGGAAAAACATACACCCCCACCATGGCCAGGACAGCATTTATTTGTTTATTACAACACACCCAAGTGACTTCTACAATGACCAGGCCTGCTGTTTGAACCCAATCCCCAGGGTCACCATCAGATAACTTTATGCAATGATATCTAGACTTTTTTCATTTAGTACTTTTATTCATTGTTTAATTGATTGATTTATTTTTCTTTATGTAGTTTTTGCCTCCAAGTCTTCCAGTCATCAATCCTTCATCCAATTGCACATGCTCATTCATTCACTTTTCCTGAGAATTTCACCAAGTATTAAGGTGAGGGTTACTCGGATGAGGTGATAGTCATTATTGAGGCAGTTATGAATGTGCTTTGCATCCTTGCTGGTATCACAACAACAACAACAGTCTAGTTTAAGGCCTAATCCCTTTCCCCAGCAGGAAGATCGATGATCTATACCATAAATGTTCGCAATACCGTCTCCACATGAGCACACACTCCTGCCCACTTACTATAAAGGCTATCATTGATCAGTGGCTCGGTGAGCCTAATGCCCACTCCCAGGCCTCATATTTGCATCTCAAGCCCTTCTCCAAGGAAAAGAAACAGAATATGGCTGACTCTGCCTTACACTGCCCCCAGGATGGACATGTCAAGTTTCTCCTGCAAGTGCCATCAAGTGCCTATGTCATTAATCAAACTCAGATTGCTTGGGCCATAGTGAAGGCTTTTACCATCTCAGCTGCTAGCACTGGTTTTGCTTGCTTGCTTGATTGACTGATTGATGTGTTGATTGAAGCAGTAGCCAAACATAGTACACATTTTTTGCTGCACTATAAATCCAATAAGAAACAGTAATATTGACAAAGCACTGTTTTGTTTTTGTAGTTTACATGTCGTGTTATAAATAAAGAAGTGTTTAATTTAACTGCTTTTTATAAAGTCAATGTTACTTACTGTGCAGTATAGTTAACATTGATATATTACATGTAAGTAGAGAAATGCAGGCATTAGAACACATTACTGCCATTTCCAAAAAGTAAACTGTAGGGTTAATTAGTAATAGCATATCCACCCTTCCATAATTCCTTTTTTCCCACATGGAGTTAGGGTGTCACTTCAACTGTGGCAGTCATCTAGAGCCAAGGTCTACACCACTAGGTCACTAGCACTGCCACAGTAGTTCTTCCACACCACACACAGTTATGGCCAATTTAGAGTTTCCAATTCACCAACTGCATATCTTTGGAATGTGGGAGGAAACCCACACTAACAGAGGGAGGACAAGCAGACTCTGCACAGAAGGTACCCAAGCCAAGAATCAAACTGGGGAACATCTTACTGTGAGGTGACAGCTCTAGCTGCTGTGCCACTGTACTGCCCTTTAGTAATAATATATTAATTGACTGAGCTGAGTGGTCAGCCTTATAAGATTAGCAGAGCAAACTATCCCATCTTGTGCATTAAACAGGCTTAGTCTGAATAATTCTAGTTTCTTCTGCAGGTAATAAGAATTATTTCTCTGCATTGTCTTTGCAGACTGGGTAGCTCTAGGACAAAAAAAAGATGACAGCTGACTGCCAGAAGCAGCACTGATGATGATAATGATGATGATGATGATGGTGGTGTTGGTGACAATTTATGCATTCATTTAATTTGTTTACTAACAAACAGAACTAGGCAGACTTCTTTTTTGGTGGGGGTTTAGTCAAGGCATAGAAAATACAAAGAAGGTGTGAATAAATCAATAGCAAACATCAGAAGGATGTAGTGTACCTGCAGAAAATGATACATCTGTATAGAGTACTAAAGAAGGGAAAAAGTTTTGCTAACTAAATATGCCCATTGAACATACAACCCTAATGAGGAGTGATAGCTGGTTAAACTGACTTGCTCTGAAACAAACAGCAAGCAAACTGACTATCATTTGTTTGTAAACAATGGGATAACCTCCGACAATTCTATATGCCTTAGGAATACGTTCAATTCATAAGGTACAGTGAACAGACAGATACAGAGCCAAAGGAAAAAAATGTCAAGACAGGTATGCATGTGTGTGTGTGTGTGTGTGTGTGTGTGTGTGTGTGTGTGTGTGTGTGTGTGTGTGTGTGTGTGTCGGTGTATGGTGTGTGTAAGCTGTAGTTATTAGTTCAGAGAAGTGACAGATTTTTAATTTTAAAGGACAGGAATAGAGCATTAGTATGGTATGACATGATTAAAAGAATCCTAAAACCAGCAGTGACAGTTTTATGAGTCTGTTTGTCTAAGTATCTAGGCATCTTATTTACTGTAGCTAAGTTGCTTAGATTTTAGAAGCACATAGATTTTCATTATCCAGCATAGATTCATACATAATACCACACCTACACTTCTAGTTAGGACATAGTCTAGCCTTGGCAACAGTTCTGAGAATGGCCCTTCAAGCTTCTTCTCTCACTTGTAATGGGGTGCTCCATGTTCTGGCCTTGTTTATGCATACACCCCCCCCCCGAGTTTGTTCCATGCCTTACAGAATACTAACAAAGAGGTGCTAGCTGTCCTCAGTTCACAGGCATTTCTGACCATATCTAAAGTTCTCTCTCATTTGGAACTCTGAATGACTTATATTGTTGACCCTACAATGTCATATGCATAGTAAATATATCTCTCCTGTTGGAGGCGGATTTGTGAAAGTATTTGCCCAAAGAAGAGTTAAGGAAGCAATACTGAGTCAACATTATCTTACAATGGATTACAGTGTAATATTATGCTTAATCTGTACACTCAATTAAAATTGTTATTGGTCCTTAACACTACAGCTTGAATATAATGACCTTATTGTAGTCCTTGAGCAATCTTGACTCTAAACTACTTTAATTATTTTTCTGCTGATAATGACGTGTGGATATAACATATTCAGTGAAATATGTTTTTGAAAATAAAAATGCATGAATTTGATTTTGTGTGCAGTTAGATGGAGTCCTGCTCTTCTAGCACATACCTGTTAAAGCATTACTGGTCATCAGCCTGGAACCCAGTGCACTCTCAGTAGACTAGAGGGGAGTTCAATCACTGTGATATTATATTAATTTTCCAGTACCATACTGGTTCCACATTTCATTCATAAATAAGAAAAATAACAGTTGGGTGAACATCAAAACTTTTAATAAGCCAGCGTGATAGACAGCTGATGAGATTCATAAAGGGAAATACTACCTCTCTCTCCCTCTCTCTCTCTCTCTCTAAACACACACACACACACACACACACACACACACACACACACACATATATGGATTTTATAAAATATGTACGTATGTTAGTGCCAGTGTTTCAACAGCTGCACTAGTGGAAGATCAGAAGTTCCTTGTCAGTTTTCAATTACACATTCTGTAAACCCTTTTTTTTTTAAATTCAGCTTACTTTTCACTATGTGCCTATAAAAATCATAGCCCAGGTCATCAGACCCAATTAAAGTAGTTTTTTAAACCATTTTAGTAAATTATTTATTCCTTCTATAGTTAAAACATGACTATCTTCAGATTTTAATTCATAGTTAAGGCCTCCCCTGCTTTCAGGGTTATTATGTAAATACTTTTGCAAAACATTCAGTGATTCAGTTGATGATATAGCCAAATGTCCTTGTCACCCCAGCCAGAGCCAAAATAACCATGCTAATAATTGCCATCATGACCATTTAATAAGAATAAAACACCAACACATATAATATTAAACTTCTTCTGCATAATTACCATTTTATAAATTATTCATTGCCCAATTTATTCATATCTTGCCATTCAGTGTTGCCCCACCTGTGCCACCCTGAAATTGCACCTGACGTGGCATACACCATGCCTGCTCATTTCTTTAAACATAAGTCAATCACTGTAAATGGATCACTTTGTCCTCAAGTCACATACCCATATTTCTAGGCAACTGTTGTTTCACACAACACAGACCCAGACCAAAAGGCCAAAGAAAACTAAGGGGGAGGTAAGTTTACATTGCAACCATCCACCAGTATGCCAAGGATGCTGTTTCCCCCTTCATTGACAAATAAATCCTAACTGCTTACTAGCTGAATAATAGTGACAAGGTATACAGCAATTACTAAATGTAACATTACATCAAGACAGAATCATGTTAACTTGATGAACCAGAATAAAAACATTTCATCATGTATAGAACAAGTGTAATTTTCAAAACAATAGACATTTGTAAATTAAACATATCAAAACCTAAACCATTTAAATGAGTTCCATCAATGCTATAAAAGTCTTTGTCTGTCTTGGATAAATCAGATTGTTCTGTTAGGATAATATCTAAATTTCTTGCTGTTCTGGCAGTTCAGTGGTTGATGAATCTCCTGGACTGTTCTCTCGCTCCTGGCATTAGAACTCTACACTAATGTAACATTGGAACAATGGCAGATGAAAAATGAGTAAACATGGGTACCTGCTACATACACTGACCAAATCAACAAAATTCTGGCCAATAAAAACCTTTTTGGTATATAAACCAAATTGTCACCACCCAATTGGACAATCAAGGTTTGCAGAAAAAAAAACATTCTCTAAAACCTTCCCTAAAACCTTTCCAGAGATGAAACCAAGAGAAACAAGAAAACCTCACCAAGGTACTGGCCATTTCGAAGGATCCAAATAAAGATTTATTTCATTCTCCTGAACCTTACCTGTTAGCTGCTATATTATTGTATGAATGACCTATAATCAGCAGGTGTTTCCAGCCTGGAATTCAAAAACATTAGAAGACAACCTACCTGTATATTTTAAAACTTGTATAGATTGAACTTAATGTACTAAAATCAGAAGTTCTCCTGATTCTGAATGAATGAATGAGAAGAAGAACCTGTCAGTGTAACTCCTTGACTCAACAAGGCCTTGCTAAGTGTGTCATTTGCTTCCTTTAGTGAAATTAACTGACTTATGATAAACTGAAGACTGGTTGTTTGGGTTGCTAAACTTTGGTTAAATGGTGTGACAACTCTGACCAGTGAATTGGGTAAGTTAAAAGTCTCCAGCTCAAACTAAGAGTACTTGTTGACCTTGGCTACTTTGGTCAGTTGCTGATTTCTTGACCTAAACTCTGTCCTGGCCGTTGAACATTATGATGTCCTTCCAGTATAAATGCTGCAACAGTTTGCTGATTCTAAAATCACCTGCATATTACCACATGAAAAGAGCTGACCAAACCCATATGTGTGAAAGTCTTTAGAAATTATCCTAATGTCTATTGTTATGTTGGCTAACAGGGATTTGGATATCAGCCTCCTGATGTCAGAAATACTACCTTTCACCAGGTTAGCCCATTCATTAATAACCCTTTTAACTAGCCAGTGGCAAGTAATGTCAGGGGGACCACCTATACTGGCCAAGTATGCAATCACTGCTAAATGAATCTAATTGGTGTTAGGTGCTTCTTTTAATAAACAAATCTGGAGTAGGTAACATATGATGGGAGAGACAGACCAACGTCTATCTGCATGTGGTAATTTGAGATAAAATCCTTTAAAAGAATTAATGGTTATAGTGTATGCTCTGTTGGTGTTTGGTACCCATGAACTGGATACTTCTTTCAAGGCCAACCTTGCCCAATCAACCAGACCTCCTCTAGTATCATCATGGAATACTGACAAACATCTGGTGCTAACTCTCGACATCTGAAAACTTGAGAGTGGGATAAACTATCAGCAATGGTGTAGTACTTTCCAGGAGTATATCTAGCTGAAAAATAACAGGTTAATTTGCAAACTCAAAAGCACTACAAGCCTGAGGATTGATTGAAATCATTTGGATTGAGCAGTCCATTTTAATACAGTTGTCATAATCACGTGGTTGTCTGAAAAAAAACAAACTTAAGTTACTGTTTCTGAGTTGCTCTTTCCATGTTACTTTAACCAACCAAATGGAAAAAATCTCAAAAAAGGCAATATCTTTTTTCCTATCTACTAACCATGTGGAAGGCCAAGTTGCAAAAAAATACTGACCATGCAAAAATACCCCATGTCAATACCTATCACAGTGCCAGTGTGTAATTGAAAGACATTAAAGGTGGTCCAATCTGCTAACCCATTAAATTCAGATAGAAAAGCCTTCCATGGCCATAGATCTTGTTTGATTCTGTTCATAACTTGCACCCAATGATGCTTAGCCCTGCCACCTCTCAAAAAGGTTTGATAGTGTTCTCAAAAAGTCCTGCCTGGTGCCACTGCCCTACAAGTGAAGTTGAAGGTACCATGAAGTTCCATCACTTTGTGAAGCCCAAGTTTTTTAACCAACAAGAATTCCTCAATCATTGAATTTAATAGTTGCACTTTAACTTGTGGAAATAGAAAAGCTGAGCCAACTGCATAAATGCTGATGCCAAGAAAAAAAATGAGTAGCTTAGAAGGGCCTTCAGTCTTGTCATCAGCTAATGAAATGCCTAACTCCTGGCATAGCATAACAAAATTTGACATGCTCTCTCTGGCCCCTTCTTGACCCTCACCAATTATGAAATAGTCATCTAAATAATGTACAACTTTCTGCTTGGGAGACCTATATTGCCAACACCAATGAAGTGCCTTACTGAAAACTCACAGCAGAAAACCCCAGTGGCATCACCTTGTCAAAATAATACTTGCCCTAAAAATAAAGTTCTAATAAAAGCCAATCTTGTTTCCAACTTGACAGTAATCTAAAAGCTTATTGGTTGTCTAATCTAGCAAGTCAAGAGTCTAAAAACATTTTAATAACTGACACTGCCTCATGCAGTGATGCATAATGGATTTGCATTTATTCTTTATCAATGAAATTGTTAATTGAAGAACCTGATGGAGAAGGATAAACAGAGAATCAGATGAAATTTGTTTGCTTTCCTTTTTGGTATCAAACCTATTGGAGACATTCTGAAAGCCTCCCATTGGAGTATATCAAAAGGGCCTGCCAATCTGCCTCCAGTAAGCCATTTTTCAATGAGTTTTCTCATAATGTCTTCTTTTCTCACTACCATTTATAGGTTCTTGCTTTATTTGCTGTCCATGGGGACAAGTGACCTTATGGAGATAATAAAAGAAAATCCCTAAAGTAAAAAGGCCACTGTGGGCTTCTTTGGGTAACCTTTCACGTCTTCCACTAATGCTGGTACTTAGATGGGTGAATGCATGGTACTACATGTGAAGCTGACCTCAAAAGAAAGCATTCCTCTAAGGCTATGTAAAGACCACTTACCCCAGGGATAAATTATTGTTTCTGAGAAAGTGGCCTCTCTGAGATCCCCACCACAGGAGAAAATACCTAATAACAGCCAACATCTAGAGGCCAGATGAAACTTGCCACAATGTGAGCAATTATGTGTAAATCTACACACTGGCCAAGTACATTTGTCTGTCACAAGGTTGGAGTTTGCTTGAGAAGAGTTATCTGGCATCATGCTAAGCTATGTATCTGAATACTGATCTTGCCAGCTTAAAGATTTGTGTACAGCTTTCAGCTTTCAGAAGCACTGGCCACACCAACTTCACATTGAGGCATCCTAATTTCAGTGAGCTTTCTGAACTATTAAAAATAAGCTACTGTATTTTACTGAACTGCTGCTTCATTTTTACTGTTTTTTGCTACAGTGGCTGTTTCATTCTGCACCTTGTATATTTACTTCTTCTACCTTAAATAATATAGGCTAGATTCAGACTTGCTGAATCTAAACTGTCTGGCATCACCTGAGCACTAAAACCAGACAGCTTACGTTAATAGGGCCTCCCTGCACCCTTGTGGCAGAAGTGTGTAGCTCAGGACTCATCTGAGTTGGAGACTGCTGGAATAAAGGCTCTTTGAGGGGCTTTTCTATTAATATATTGTGTTAAAACTGTTTAAAATTGCTTGTATGGAAGCATGGTGTTTGCATGGGTTTCCACTCAGTTTGGCAGAGCTGCTCAGAGTTTGGCATTCTTAGCCAGAGATCTGAAGTGCATCCAAGAAAATCCAAGGTATCCACTGAAATTTCCAAAAGTAAGTAGAATTTCATCCTGTTTTTTTTTTTTTTTTGTGGCAGAAATGTGCAGCTCAGGAACCATCTGAGATGGAGGTTGCTGGAATGAAGGCTCTGTGAGGGCCTTTTCTATTGGTAGATTGTGTTAAAACTTTTTAAATTCATTTGTACTTAAGCATCGCATTTGAGCGTGTTTGCGCTCAGTTTGGCAGAGCTGCTCACCACGCATCTGGGGTTAGCATTGCCTTCTATAGACGCAAATGCCTAAAATCACATTTTTTCACTCATCTTCTTTCAACATCGCCCCACTTTCCTTACTAATCCTATTTAAGTCCCCTTGCTAATCCCAGAGAAACAGCTGATCTTGTGCCCTCCCATAAACCAGAAATTACCTGCTGCTGTAGACAGTCAGCTTCTCAACATTTCTCCATCAAGCCTGATTGACATGGGTATCCTGAGGCAATGTAGCAATTGCCTCATGTATACTGACAGCTACCTGCTCCTAAAGCAAACAAATACAATATGTGAGAGATGCCAATGTACCATGAAACTTGAATCAGTCCTTTCACAAAAAATAAACAAGACATCAAAAAGGTTGTCAGCTCACACACCTCTCCTCTTACACAAGATAAAGTCATGACACATAAACCCACATATGCGGAGGTACTCAACAAGAGCCTACCAAAAGACCAAAGACCTTCCAAGAACAAACAACCCTCACGTACTGGTACACAAATCAAATCTACCAGTACACATGACAACATGTATAACAGTATCTCAACAATGAATCCCCTAAGGCAAAACACTTTAAAGCCAAATGTCCTAGTCATAGGCGACTCAATAATGAGACACAAAGATGTCCCTCTCACCAGACTGGACAAGAAGAAGGTCATGGTCAGCTGCCTGTCAGGTGCCAGGTACTGCCAAGTCATGCACTCACTCAAGTCACTCAGCAGGAATTACCGTTATGACTCTGTCATAGTACATGTTGGAGTGAATGACTTGAGATGTACTGCTCTAGACTGTATGAAGACAGACATGATAGTGCTCACAGATTATGTGTGCCAGGCAGGTATGTCTCTAGCCCTAAGCACCATTCTGCCTTCACCTAGGATGATGCCATAGTAAAAACAAAAATGATTGATTTTAACAATTGGCTTAGCTTCTGGTGTCACTCCAAGAGGATACAATATCTTTCAGCCTGAGAAGACTTGGTTGGCAGACCTCAATGCTTTGCCAGAGATGACCTTTACCTGTCTTGTCAAGGCTTTAGGATATTGGCAAAGATGCTTATCTCCTCCATAGAAATTTTTTTAGGCAATGTCAAAACGACAAAACTTCTGACATAGAAAAGTACTGTAGAGACAAACTCAAGGTCATGTTGCTTAATATTAGGAGCCTAAGCAGTAAACTGCACTCCCTGGAAGCACTTCTCACCTTGGAAGATGCTGACATCTGCGTAGTCACTGAGACTTGGTTCAAGGCTATAGACAATACCCCATCCATGCTGGGTTATAATATCTTCCACACGTTCAGACTCCAAAATGAAAGTGAAAAAAACAAAGGTGGATGTGTATCCATTTTCATTAAATCAAAATACTCCTTGCTACTGGTGAAATAGTATGAGTCTCTTGAGCTACTTCAGGTCCAAATAAAAATAGGTAAAATACCCTACCACATCATAGCTAGCTATGCCCCCCCCCACCACCACCACCACCACCATGAACCAGGAGAAACGCACCGCCTACCTGGACTTGCTTGAAATGTTCAGTATACAGCCAAACACATTAGTTATGGGACACTTCAACTACCCATCCATTGACTGACTGAGTGACATACACGAACACAAACATGTTCATACTGAGGTTCTTGGACTTTGTTAACTCAGATGGACTGGAACACTAAGTTTGCATCCCCAAAAGGGGTTCCTAATGTCCTAGATCTACTACTCACCAACATGAGGGGGTTACTGCACTACCCTCAGTATACTACCCTCCCTAGTTAAGTCAGGCCATAAATCTGTCTCATTTAAAGTAAAGATCAGACCTGGCACCCCCCAACATTTTCCAAAGCAAACTACCACCTCCTAAGTGATGGCATAAATTGTTTCAAAGCCCCTGCTAACACAGGCAACAATGACTCCTATGCAGAGAAATACACCAACATCCTATATAGCCACTTAAGCAAATGTATTGACTCAGCTGTACCTGACAGGACTAAAACCAGGTCCTCTTATAAAAAACAAACCACCCTGGTGGACTGCAGGTATAAATGAACTATATGACAAAAGAAAGAAACTGATATCCAAAAACAAGAAGGAAAGTGCTCAGCAAAGGAAGATTACCCTAGACAGTCTAAACAAGCAAATCAGAAATATAGTAAAGTCCTCTAAAGAAAGGTATGAGACTAGACTGGCATCCCTAGCTAAAGACAATCATAATGCATTCCTTAGCTACATCCAGAACCTCACAGGGATTACTCAGCTGTGTGACAAACTTAGAGGTGATGGCACCACTCATACTGAACTTGAAGAAATTGCCAACCTGCTATCTGACAAATTTGGCAGCAATTTTACTTCCCTGTTCCCACCAGCCATACCCCATAGCATTCCTGATACCTGTCCTCTACTGGTTTTCCAAAAAACATGTCATTCAAGTACTCTCCAAGACCAAAAATATGGCCTCCATGGGACCAAATAACATCCCAGGCTGCATACTAAACAACCTAAAACAAGACATAGCAGAACCTCTTAGCTGTCTCTTTAACCACAGCTTGAGCGCTGGTTTTGTGCCAGAGGACTGGAGAACAGCAACAGTAATCCCCGTGCACAAAAGGGGTCCATCAACCAACCCTGGGAATTATAGGCCCATTGGCCTGACCAGCCTTATCTGCCAGGCCATACAAAGAATCATCGTGGACCTTCTTATCAATCAAAATATATGCAACTTTTAAACTCTTGACCCAACCCACCCAGTTTGGTTTCATCGAGGGTAGATCTTCCTTTTTAAACCTGGTGAACTTCTTTGAGAAAGTCAACAAAGTCCTGGATAAGTGTAAAGCAGTACACACCACCTATCTTGATTTGGCCAAGGCATTTGACACAATTCCCAACTCAGAGATCATTAAGAAACTCTCCCAGCTGGATAGTACTCATCTGACACTAGATGGGTAGCAAACTGGCACACAAATAGAACACACACTGTTGAACTTAGGGAATCCACTTCCACCAGTAGACTGTTTACCAGTGGTGTACCATAGGGATCTGTACTGGGTCCTCTATTGTTTGGAATTTATTTTTCTGAAGTCCAGTCAAAAGTAGATTGCCTTTGGCTTACTCAGTTTGCAGATGACTGTAAACTGAGCTCAATCATAGAGTCCCCAATGATATCAACAAATTACACAAGGGACTGACACAGACAAATAACTAGTGCCAGAACCATGGATTGAAACTAAATGCAAAAAGAAAATGCCTCCATAGAAGTAACACCTGCTATTTATGGCATAAATAGCCCCACTCTAAACTCAAACACAGTTGTGTGAGACTTCGGAATGCATTTTGATAGCAACCTAAACTTCAATCCAATCACCATGTGTCCACAGGTGTAAGGAAAGTTTTCTACACTGCCCATCTCATAAATAAGGGCAATGCATCCAAAACCAGGGTGGTCATAACTCCATTGTACTCAGCCCTTATAAGACCACTGATTGAGTGCAATGCTGTGTACCTCACCACAAACACCTGCATCAGCTGAAGAGACCACAGAGGTTTCTAACCAAAATAATTCAGGGCCTCCATGACATGACCTACATGGAAATACTGAAAGCCCTATCACTGTATTCTGTATCATACAGGTTGCTGAGAGGTGACCTGTGTCTGGCCTACAAAGCAGTCTCTGACCCTGCCTTAATGGAAATGCTGCACATCTGCAAATCAAATGGGACAAAAGCCACTTGCTCCAAGGATCTTACCCTAGCTTGTGACATTAGTAGAACTTGTGCAAGAGACAGATATATCTCCCAGAGATTGCTGCACCTCTGGAATAAGCTCCCACTTCATGTGAAGCAGAGCTACTTAATGACCCTATTTAAGTGCAACCTTGACAATTGGAAGGGTAACCCCAAATTCACCCCTGGGGTGGCACCTATGGCCCTCATGGACAGAGGCACTTGATGCTGATCATAGTATCGCTATGCAAACAATGACCAGGAGCACTTGGCGCTGATTATAGTATCGCTATGCAAACAATGACCATATAACTATAGTCAAATAGGGTACTTGTGTTTTTTTTACATGTCTAGGCTTGTAAAGGCCCTAGGATCATTAGCCTAGTAACCTCCTATGAAACTAATAATGGTAAGGTTGATGAGTTTCTTTCTCAATTATCACTGCCATAAACAGTGCACAACTGGCCTCCTAGTTATCGCAGTTCTTCATTACTGCTTTTGTAGATGCTTTCTTCATGAAGGCAGCAACAGTTGCTACCTGATCTTGGACCCAGCATTATCTGCCTCCAAAAGATGTTGGATACCTTTGAATCTACTAAATCAAACACATCAACATAATCCCCTTTAAGGATTTTATCTTTGATAGAGGTGGGAACTTGTGCTAAGATATGTGACCACAGAGTAATACCTTCCTTTGAATTTGAGTCATGTTGGGACCCACCTGATCTCATGGGAGCCATAAATTGTGCCATCCTTGTTTCTATCTGTTGACTGAAGTTCAGCCAATGCTGATTATTTGTATTCTGATGTAATCAACTGTCACGTTTATCCTTATGTTCCCCTCCTACTATTTGCTGTGTCAAAATATTTTGAGTCCCCATTAACGTGTCTCAGTTTGCTCTGAAACATCTCTCAAGTATAATGTGAAAGAGTCTGGATATACCCTTCATCAGGCTGAATGCCTGTGATAAACCCGGTATTAAAGATCATTGTTCCATTAATGGCACTTTAAAACTTTGAGCAAGAATAGTTTAAATATGTATTTATTTATTTATATGCAAGATTTTTATACATTCTATTTTGTGTTTAGTTTTAATTAGTTACGTTTTTGAAATAATTAATTTTGAAATTTTTATGACTGCTGCTTAATTACTTTTGATATTTAATGAATTTGATAATTGATTTGGTTTGACTCTGGAGAAGCCTTTAATTATATGGAGTGAAAACACTTACTCTGTGTTACTTTCCGCATTTCCATGCCATTTTTTTATTCATTGCAGTAGGAATAATTTGGCAACTGCCTCAACTTTTACATTTCTACACTTTTTAAAATTCCATATTAAATGTTTTTCATGGTCTTAACCCAGAAACGAATGCTACCAGAAGATATTTTAAATTAATAAGATATTATTTGTGGTGAAAAGGAATTACGACTAGATTTCTAAATACTGATAGCCTGCAAGTCTTTTATAAGATTTTGAAGTTTTTAACAACTCCAGAAGCAGAAAAAGAACTTTGTGCTATTACCTTGTTACCCTAGATCAGAGATAATACCTTATGCAGAATTTACAGTTAAAAATCAACATACTGGACTGTGTATGTGTGTGTTTGTTTCTTTTTCCTTGTACAAAGTTAATGTAATGTACAGAATTTAAAAAAATAAAGGGAAATAATGAACATAGTTTCTATAAATGTGAGTGGTTTAAACCACCAAGTAAAAATAAGAAGAATGCTGAAATTGCATACAGAAATATCTCCAGGCATTGCATGCCTTCAAGAAGTATAGTTAACCCGTAACAAGCTACAGAGACTGTCTGCCAAACATTTTCAAGTATATTAGTAGTATTAGTAACAAAAATACCACCTCAGGTCTCCCCTAACATGCATCCACTATACTAGTGGGACTAATCCAGTCAAAAAAGATAAATTAAAAAATAAATAAAATAATTCTTAACAATAGTAAAACAGCTGGTATGGCAATTCTTATGAAATAACCAGAAGTCAAGATAGTTTAGAAACATATGCACTACAATGATAGAATATTACTTTTAAAAATGTGTAAGAAAGAATATCTTTAATTGACTCTGTCTCTGTCTCTCTCTCGCTCTATATATATATATATATATATATATATTTATGTGTGTGTGTGTGTGTGTATGTGTGTGTGTGTGTGTGTGTGCATTTATCTATTTATTTATTTATTTATTTATTTATTTATGTATTTATTGGCATTGGATTAACAGGAAAGTCTGACTAGGTAGAGAAAAGCTCCAAATTATTACAAAACAGATTCCTGCGTAATCTTTTGGAAGTGTACCGTGTTGTCAGATGTGCAAATGAGGGTGGAATCATTTGCATATTGCATTAGGGTGGCCTGTTGTGCAGATATAGTGAGGGTGTTGGTGAAAATGTTAAAGAGGTGGTGAGCAAGGATACAACCACGTGGTACACTGGTGGTGACTGGGAGGTAAGGAGAGACCATGGAGTGCCATTTTACTGACTGATACCTATTGGACAGGCAGCTTTTGAACCACAGAAGAGTGGGCTAAGAGAGACCAATAAAGAAGTCCGTTCCAAGTATAAGCATGTACAATGCACCGGCACAATGTCAAATAAAAATGTCTCTTTATTGACCACAGATAGTGACAGGTTCACGATAGTAACCTGTTACTATCGTGAACCTGTTACTATCTGTGGTCAGTAAAGAGACATTTTTATCTGACATTGTGCCGGTGCATTGTACATGCTTATACTTGGAACGGACTTAGTTTATTGTTATTTGGTTGGCTGTTCCGGTGCCTATTCGTTTTTCTGAGACCAATAAAGAAGGACATTTGAAGTAGAAGTTTGCTGTGGCAAACTGTGTCAAATGTTTTAGGCAAGTCTATAAATAAGGAAGAGACTAGTTTCTCATTATCTCTAGCTATATTGGCAGTATCTCTATAGGTTAGAAGAGCAGTGCTAATACTATGGGGAGGACAGAAGCCATGTTCTGTAGGGGATAGGAGCTCTTCCTGTAGAAGATATTCTAGCAATTGTTTTTGATTACGTTTTTCAAGTTTTTTGGTGAGGGGTGATAAGATTGCCATAAGTCTAAAGTTATTAATCTCTGTTGAATTTGTGCCGAGGGATAATGTGTGACTTTTTCTAGAGAAAGGGACAGTGGGATTCCTGGACTGCCCTATTTAAAAGGATTGAGACAGGATAGGCAATGCTACTGGCTGCTATTTTTAAGTCCTCACTTGGAAGTTTATCAGTTGATAAGCAAACTTCTACTAAGTCCGTTCTGCATTAGTAACTGTATTTAGAGCACAACCTAGAGCTGTTTACTGAATTTCCTGTTTGCACTTATTTTTAAAATCTTTTTTTCTCAAAACTTGCATTTTATCTGTCTTTGGCCTAGCACTCTTGTGTGGGGTCATTTACTGCACTGTTATAAATTGCTGATACTTGTTAACCTCTGCTATCTCTGAAAAAACAAAAAAAAATCTTGCTTTTTTCCCACTTTTCTGAGATTTAAAAAAGTTCAGTTACAGGCTTGCTGTTCTTGAACTGTTTGTAAGTTTCTGTGAGGCCATTTTTGCTTGGGCTAAAGGAAAGTCTCTCTGTTGATCAGTGGCAGTGAAAAACATTGAGCAGCCTGCCTGCCCCTGTGAGAGTGGTTACTGACTTGAAACTGTAGTTTTATTGGCCATTCTGGGTCAATTCCAAAACTCCTTCATCTTCCTCTCTTAAAACCTGTTTGCCTCATGGTTTTGGCGTCTTTTCAGGCTTGTTGGCTGTTGGTGAAGCACCCACCAAGAGGACAAAACGTTGAGAGAAGAAAGGAGCCACTTTTGAGACTTTAAGTATTTTTCCTCTGTTTATTTGCTAAGTTTTTCTGCATAGCCGCCTATTTTGAGCATTTTCTGGCTTGTTAAATTTGATTTCTGCATTAGTAACTGTATTTAGAGCACAACCTAGAGCTGTTTGCTGAATTTCCTGTTTGCACTTATTTTTAAAATCGTTTTTTTCTCAAAACTTGCATTTTATCTGTCTTTGGCCTAGCACTCTTGTGTGGGGTCATTTACTGCACTGTTATAACTTGCTGATACTTGTTAACCTCTGCTATCTCTGAAAAACAAAACAAAAAAATCTTGCTTCTTTCCCACTTTTCTGAGATTTAAAAAAGTTCAGTTACAGGCTTGCTGTTCTTGAACTGTTTGTAAGTTTCTGTGAGGCCATTTTTTGCTTGGGCTAAAGGAAAGCCTCTCTGTTGATCAGTGGCAGTGAAAAACATTGAGCAGCCTGCCTGCCCCTGTGGGAGTGGTTACTGACTTGAAACTGTAGTTTTATTGGCCATTCTGGGTCAATTCCAAAACTCCTTCATCTTCCTCTCTTAAAACCCTCTTTTGCATGGTTTTGCGAGTTTTTGAGCATAGCGCAACAACGGGCAGCGCCGCCTAATTGGGTTTAAACTATTCCTGGCTCCACAAAGTCTGCTCTTCACTTTTTCCCTTAGAACTGCTCTATCTCTCAATTTAAACACCATATTCTCATTCTAAGGCCCTTCACTGGTCCAATTAAGTAATCCTACAAGTTAGCACTATTAAACCATAAGCACTACTTACTCTTATACTCTCTACGATTACCCTGTCCTCTATTGGTCCGTCTTAAATTCAGTTTCCCTATTACTCTAGCATGTCCAAAGGTCAGTCAATGGTTTCCTCTCTAGTCCAGCTGGTGAATCTGGGAATTTTGAGGCAATGTTACAACTGTCTCATGTACACGGACAACCCTCTCCTCCTCCAAACAGGTTCAAATATATGTGAGAGATGCAACTATTTAGCCAAACTGGAGGCTGAGCTCTCTCATCTCAAAACTGGTGTAACCAGTCAGGAGGAGAAGGTAACCTCACACAACACAATTCCAGTAT
The DNA here is from genome assembly GCF_019279795.1 of Protopterus annectens. Lineage (NCBI taxonomy): Eukaryota > Metazoa > Chordata > Ceratodontiformes > Protopteridae > Protopterus > Protopterus annectens. The sequence continues at coordinate 1,414,549,797 of NC_056732.1, read as the reverse complement.
CACATAGTCCCACCACATCAGCGAACCAAACACATAAATACACAAAAACATACTTGAGGCTCTAAATAAAAATCTACCTAAGCAACAGAGACCTCCAAAGCAGACATCCAAGCAAACGCTACCTCAAAACAAAACACACACAACACATAACCCACAAAGTCAGTGTGCCAAGCAGCCACAGCCCTTAAGGCTGAATAACACACCTGATACTCTTGTTATAGGTGACTCTACTGTCAGACACACTGACGTCCCGCTCACCAGGCTGAATAAAGAGAAGGTCACAGTGAGCTGCCTGTCGGGTGCTAGGATCCGACACATAACGCAAGCACTCAGGTCACTCCAAAGCAAATACAAATATGACTCAGTCATTGTACATGCTGGTGTGAATGACCTGAGACATACCTCCCTGGACTACATGAAAAGAGACATAGAGGATCTCTCTGATCATGTAGCCCAGGCTGGTATGACCCTGATCTTGAGCAGCATCTTACCCTCACCTAGAATGATGCCACAGTACAAAGACAAAATGATCGATTTTAACAATTGGCTAAAATTTTGGTGTCATTCAAAGGGGATCCAGTGTCTGTCAGCCTGGGATGACATGCTCGACAGGCCACGTTGCTTCGCTAGGGACGGCTTGCACCTGTCACCACTGGGCTTTCGGATATTGGCAAGGGCTCTTGCCACCCCCATAGTGCCTTTTTTAGGCAAGGCTCAAAAGTCAAACCCACCCCCATAGACAGCACAAGGAACAAGAAACTAAGGGTAATGCTGCTAAACGCCAGAAGTCTTAACCTCAAGATGCATGCACTCGAAGCTCTCCTCAGTATGGAGGACATCGATATCTGTGCAGTGACAGAAACCTGGTTCAAGGCTCCAGAGAGCACCCCAGCACTACCAGGCTATACCTCATATCATGCTTTTCGGCCCCAAAACCCGGACTGAACCACAAAAGGAGGGGGAGTTTCCATATTTATCAAGGATATCCACACCTCCAGGTTAGTGGCATTGCACGAAGTATCGGAGACCATCCATGTGCAACTAACAGTGGGCAAGACTGCTTTTCAGTTTATAGCATCCTACAGACCACCCTCTCAAAGTCAGGAATCCCATTCGGCTTTCCTGAAAACATTGGAGAACATGAAGATCTCCCGAACACCATTATATTGGGTGACTTCAACTACCCAAACATTGACTGGAAGCACTACTCAAGCCCCAGCACCTTAGCCCAAAGATTCCTGGAAATTATAAACTCAAATGCTATGGAACAACTAGTCACCACTCCCACAAGAGGGGACAACATACTAGACCTGATCATTACCAACATGGGGACTCTATGCTCCACACCAGAAGTATATCCCTCATTGGTAAGATCAGACCATAAATTAATTTCACTGGATGTCCACATCCCGACCCCACCCCCAGCCCAGAAAGCCACAGTGAAAAACTTCTCAAAAGCGAACTTCTCACTTCTCAAAACCGAAGTGGAATGCTTCAAGGCCCCAGGGCCAGTGGAAACTACAGCCCAAACTGCAGAATCCTATATAAATGCATTCTACGGACATCTCCAGGAATGCATGGATCATGCTATCCCAAACAAAACCAAGACCCAATCATCCAAAGTCAGGCGTCCAGTCTGGTGGACCCCTGCCATAAATAAACTGTACAACAGAAGGAGGAAGCTACTACATTATAGAGCAAAATCCCTAATAGGGAAGGCATCTCTGATCAGTACTAGCAAAAAATTACGATCCCTCATAAAATCCTCCAAGGCCAGCTTCAAGAGAAAAATTGCACAGGACACCAAAGACAATCATAAGGCTTTTTTCAGTTATGTTAGAAACCTGGGAAGCAACTCCCAGACTTGTTCTGAGTTGATTCTAAACAACAAAAAATACACTGAACCCACAGACATCGCCAATATCCTGGCAGACAGGTTCAGTGCAAACTTCTCCACCCCCTCCCCCCAAAAAGAGCAATTATCTATCCCGGCAGAGGGCTGCCTCCCAAACATCTCAGATGCTCAGGTGAAGGCTGCCCTCTCCAAAGCAAAAAACACTGCTTCCATGGGACCAGATGGCGTCCCAGGTTGCGTCCTACATGAACTACAAGAGGAACTAATCCCTCAAATAAAACAGCTATACAATCTCAGCCTCACTACAGGATATGTGCCCACAGAATGGCGTACAGCAACAGTGGTCCCACTCCACAAAGGTGGAGCCTCTACGGACCCTGGAAACTATTGCCTCATAAGCCTGACTAGCTTAGTCTGCAAGGCTATGGAGAGGATCATCATGGAGCTCATAAACAAAGACATTGGGGACCTACAGACACTAGATCCTACCCAGTTCGGCTTTGTCAAGGGCAGATCCTGCCTTTTGAACCTGGTTGACTTCTTTGAAACAGTCACCAAAGTTATAGATGAAGGGAAGGTAGTCCACACAGCCTATCTGGACCTTGCAAAGGCATTTGACACAATACCCCACTCAGGCATCATAGATAAGCTATCCAGCTTAAATATAAACCCCTATGTCACAAGATGGGTCGCAAACTGGCTCAAAGACAGAACCCACAGAGTGAGAGTTGCTGGAGCCATGTCAGACTCGAAACCGGTCACAAGTGGTGTCCCACAGGGTTCTGTCCTGGGACCACTCTTGTTCGGTATATACTTTTCCGAGGTACAGGCAAACGTGGGAGGACTATGGCTCACCAAGCTCGCAGACGACTGCAAACTGGGCGCCATAATCAACTCTCCAGCTGACACAAACATCCTTCAAAAAGGTCTCACAGAGACAGATAACTGGTGCCAGCACCATGGTTTAAAGCTAAATGCCAAAAAATTTATAGTCATACCCTTTGGCAAAAACAATGTGCCCACAATTTACCACATAGGCGGAAGCCCATTAAGTACAGAGAAAGTTATTAGGGACCTGGGGATCCAAGTTGATAGCAATCTCTCCTTTGAAAACAACATTGCCAAAGTGGTTAGAAAGACCTTCTACATAGCCCACCTCATCACGAAGGGTTTCACATCTAGATCAAGAGAGGTAATCGTGCCCCTTTATTCATCCCTCATCAGGCCCATCATAGAATACAATGCCCCATTTGGGATGTACCTTACCCAACACCTGCAGCAATTAGAAAGACCCCAAAAGTATCTCACCAAGAGGATCAAGGGTCTCAAACAGATGCCATATGCTGCTCGGTTAAAAAAACTCCAGCTCTACTCAGTTGCATACCGCCTACTTCGAGGCGATCTATGCCTGACATACAAAGCTATGTCAAATCCAGAATTAATGGACATGCTCCACCTCAGTAAATCGAAATCCCTTAGAGCCACATGCTCGAGGGACTTGAACCTCAGCACAGAAATAAATAGAACTTGCTAGAGGGACAGGTTCATAACCCAGAGGCTCCCTTCGCTCTGGAATAGAATTCCAGTTCATGTGAGGCAGAGCACCTCACTGAATCTCTTCAAGAAGAATCTCGATAAGTGGAAGGGGGATCGTAGGTTTGTCCCAGGGATTACTCCCGTGTCACTATTAGACAGAGGCACAGTAAACTAAACCTTAAAAAGGGCACAGTATACTCAAATCAAGGGGTGGCGTAAGCCATACAGAATCGGGCTAGGCTTATAATTGCTCCAGGGCAGATAGCCTAGTATGAACCTATGAACCTATGAACCTATGAAGAAGAGCATGGTTTAAGTTTGTTTAAGAGTAGTTTTATATAGGACATGGTCACAAGTTTAAAGGTGAAAGTAGATGGGGTCATATGTGGCTGTTGAGCATGGCTGGGATTAGATGTTGAGGGATCCTTGGTTAGAGATGCTATACTATGTATAAAATAAATGTTTAACTGTATTGCAGTTTTGAGTAGTGAGTTACTGAGAGAGAGGGGTTTGGGTTGAATTTTTGGCCAATGAAAGATTTCTTCAATGGATATCCAAAAATTTTTAAGGTTCTTTTTTAAGGTTATTATTCTGAAAGTTATTATGGTACAGTTTTTTTTTGTCTTCATTTATTTGATTTTAGTATGATTGCAAAGGATTCTGAAGTTTTCAAGATACTGAGGAGTTTTATATTTTTGCCATTCTTTCCATGCTGTTTTCTATCCTGTATTAGCATTTTACCATTTTTGATAGCGAAATTGCATTCTTTGTTTTTAGTCTCTTCCTTCTAGGAGGTGCAAGGCTATTTAGGATATTTAGAAAAGTTGTATTGAATTCATTTACAACATCGTCTAAGGGGGGATTTTTAGGAAGTTACAATTAATAGATGATGGTGTAGTGATGAACATTTCTGGGTTTAACTTGGAGAGGTTGCATATTATTTTACAAATATGCTGTTTAACTGGATGTGTGAGATGCCTGATCATATAGATTGGGAGATGATCACTGAGAGAGTCTGACATTGTTCCTGTGGTGGCGTATTCGTTAGGGTCTGATACTAGGATCCAGTCTAATAGGGAATTTGATGTCTTGCTATAATGTGTGGGGTTATTAATTAGTTGTGTGAAATCATAGAAGTTAATACTAGATTTAGGGGAGTTAAAGTTTATGTCCAGCCAGCTGACATTCACATCACCTAGTAGTATTTTTTGTGGAAATGTTATGACTAGCCAATGTAGGATATCTTCTAGTATAGCTCTATTGTCACCAGGAGGGATGTAAAGGACAGTAATGCATATTTGTTTATAATTGTTTATTTTGAAGAAAGCAATAAGACAGACACTCTGCTGAACTCAGTTTTGGTATTGGTTTGTTGTAAGGGGAAATGTAGCAAACGTTGGGGAATATTAAAGCAATACTACCACCATTCTCTTTATATGGTCATTACAGATGATGTTATAGCCAGGAGGTATAACTTTGGAGTCTTTTATGCTGGGTTTAAGCCAAGTTTCAGTTACACCAAGAACATCAGTTTTATGTTGGGTAATCCAATCATGTAGTTCAGCATTTTTATTTCTTATACTTCTAACATTTATTGCAGCAAAAATTAGATCACCAGGGTTGAGGATCGGCTGTTGTTAGGTTAGAGAAGTGTGTGGGAGAGAATTATATTTGTGTTCATTGTGATAAGTGGGGCCTGGATTAGGGTTCTATATACCCTACTAGAAGGATTTTAATATATTGAGGAATTATGCATACTTGATTTCTGGAGAGGATTCTTGCACCTAATTGTGTTTTGGTTTGAGCTGAAGAGCAGTTAATCAGTTTGTAGTTGGAATAAAGGTGAGAGGCAATATTAAACAGGTTTGTACAATGTGTGGATTGTGAAGAGTAAGAATAGATAAATGGTTGGGATAGAGTTGGAGAGATGTTGAGAGATATTGAGTCATTATAGTATGAAAGATGACAGAGAAGGAGGAGAAGAATAGATAATAAGTTGAAGAGTAGCATAATTAAGTACAGGAATCTATTTTGGAAGTAGCAATGAAAAAGGAAACAAGAAGTGAATAAGGAGATTCAGTGATGGTCTATTCTGAAAGCTGGTAGAAGATAGGTAAGGAAAGAAGTATTTTCTATAAAAGAAGAGTTAGGTTGTCCTGGTATCTTCTCCAGAATGTAAGAAATAGAGGAGTATGAAAGGCTAGCATGGTCAAAATAAGAATAAATGAGGGTTTATTTGTGAAAAGTAAAAGATACAATGTGGAATACATAAGTATTATTAGGAAGGATTGTGATTATGAAAGGATATAGTTCAAAGCAACATGGAAGAGAGAAAATTGGGAATGGGGCTAAAATAAATGCAGATAGGGAAATAAGGAAACAAGAAACAAAAGTGTATGTATGGAAGTAATAAGGTCATTTGGGGAGGGTTTGGAATAAGAGTCACAAGTGAAATGTGTAGATAGGAAGTATAACAGAGTAAGAGGGGAACAGGTGGGAATTGGGGGTAGGATAGGAGAGCAACGTGAAACTGAGCACAACAGGCTTCTCGCCCTTAGGTCAAATTATCACTGAAACCAAACAGTTTATGGCCAGTACAAAGGAATTAACAAAAAGATACAAAGTAAAATAAGTTTTCTGTCATTTCCTGAGGCTAATTAATGAACATCTGCAGTATAGTCTACTGGTCAAGAAAAAGGGGGCAGTGGCCAACTTAGTAAGAGGTCCTTAGAGTGTACAGACTATTTCACAGAGACTTTCAATCACAGAGCAGGCATGTATTTGACTGATTAAAGTTAATACACAGCAAGGTTCTTCATGTTAAATCTTCTTCCATTATACAATGAACAGAAATCTCAGTAAACTTGTAAGAATAGTGTGACAAACGGAGATACTTCCAGCACAGTTGTCTGGAATTTTGTAAATAATTATATGTCATCTGTGAATATTAAAACGATTTATATAAGATGCTTGTGTTACAACTGTATTAGAACTGTATGTTATATGTATATCAAACTGGTTTGTACAGATATGTGTGTTGAAAAGGTATTTTATAAAGCGTTCGTGTTTGAAATGCACCCACAGTGTGCCCTTCTGAAAGAGAACAGAAATGTACATCCACTATTGTAACTGTCTAAATGTATATATTTTAATAGTGGAAACTGGAATACAGGAGGCTAACTTCAGTCCAGCAAACTTCAGAAAAATAACTGAAATTAAATAACTTTATGGCTAGGCCATAAAAGGTGGTATATTTCAGTTTTCAATGCAGCAAGAGACACAATGTCTGTACTAGGAAACTTTCTATATTGTCTTTAGGGTGAGCTGATTACTAGTCTTGAAAGCATAAAGGAATGCAATTGTTTTATGACTTCCAGCATCTACCAGAGATCTGAGGAGAAGCCCTTGTCTATGTATTTTTACAGGTAGATTCTAAATGCTACCAGCTGCCATCAGTGGTTGTTTTGCCTGGGAACTAGGAGTCAGATGACAAGAAGTGATGTCATTTGGCAAGCTATCCCAGCTGTAATATTTTAGATATTATTTTGATAAGTCTCTTAGTGAGACAGAGCATTTTGCATTCTGTCTTGGACCTGACAACATCAACAGCTAGAAATTCCATTCATCACATCTGCCTTGCTTTAATAGTAAGTTACTAGGCTATAGTAATTCTTTTAGATGCAGTCAGAAATATAGCGAATCTTAGTTTAGATTTTTTTCTTTATTTATTTGAGACTGTCCTGCAATGCTGTTTTAAATATTTCCTGTGGTTTTGAACTCTGATGTCACTGAGAATATATATATAGTATTGTCTGGTTCTTTTATTATTTATTATTAAATATATTTAAACCTTTCATTGTGGCTGATCTGTGTAGAGATATTTAAGTTTGAAGAGTACTTGCTGTCGCACGTCTTGGTTTACAATTGAAGACGAACAGGCAGGGTAGTTTGTTTATATGCTTTATTACACAGAAACACATCAGGATGGATAGCAGCAGTACAAAATATAAGTTAACTGATTGACAGACTACACAGACATGCATGCTTACATCTCAATAGGTTACTACAAAATGGCAGTCAGGCTCGCACATGCTCAGTATTTATACACTTGTGCAAGCCCATGGAAAGCCTCTTAAAGGCATATATACCTACTGATCTATATCCTCCCTCTTTAATGAATTGCCCACAATAAAATGACATTTGAAAAAGACATGCACTTGCACTAAGAAATAAACACAACACTTATTTCCTTATGTCTAAGTTGCCGTGCATCTGGAACATAGTCTGGAAATGCGGCCTGATCGAATGATATAGCACTCAGAACTGGGTTTAGCAAAAGGGACAGTCATTGGTGAACCAACAGATTCTGGAGCTTTGGGATTCTTCTCTGGGACAGGGATATTTTCTAGAACGTCCTCTGGAACTGGGATGCTGGATAACTCATTCTGAGATTTAGAGTCTTTCTCACAGGTATGATACTGTAATACAAGCTCAGATATGGGACCAAATTTTCAGATTCCACAATGTACAATCTCAGCTCTGGACATACACTTTTCATGACACAAATCCGATCAAAACTTTTGGACATCTGCATCCTCATTTATCTCCCCTTCTCATAACAGATTGAGCAGTTTTCTGGTCTTATCACAATACGACTTCTGGGATAAGCACTTCTTCAACAGATGGGCTTTCACTGATCTGTTCTTCTTGACATATGGAACCAATAGATTACTGCTAATTGCTAGTGTGGTTCTGGTTTGTCTTGACAGAAGACTCTGTGCAGGTGAACCAAGATGTTTATCATGAGGAATATTTATGGGATTCAAGAGAATCAGAAAAACATCACTATTGTCTCATTTCAACTTCTCTAGTAATTGTTTCGCACGTTCTGCCAAACCATTTGACTGTGGATTCTTAGGGTTATCCGTAACATGAGTAAAGTCACATTCTTCAGCAAATCTTTTGAACTGCTGGCTTGTAAACTGTGTATCATTGTCAGAAATAACTTTGTGCAGACTACTATGGACTGCAAAATGACACTTTACCTTAGTAATAACAGTACTGGACGCTAGATTAGGAAGTAGGTCAATCTCAAACCAATTTGAATAAGAGTCTACTAACACCAAATAATGTTGACCATTCCATTTGAAAATGTATGTAGTTACTGTCAGCCAAGGTAGTTCAGGAATCTGGTTTAGCTGAAGTGTTTCTTTTTGTTGATATGGCTTAATACTATTATATACAGAACAAGATGAAAGTACTCTCAATATCCTGTGACAAAGAAGGCCAAAATACTAGTTCTCTTGCCCTTCATTTGGTAGAATCAGTTCCTTGGTGGCCACAATGCAAGATAGTAATGTACTCTTGTTGAAAGGATTTTGGAGCAATCACTTTTGGACCTTTCATGATGATACCATTGTCAAACAAAATCTCATCACTTTAAGAAAAAATTGGTTGCACTTCTCCTGGTAAACAAGATTGCTTTGATGGCCATAATTGACTGCTAAAGTGGTTGAGCTTCTGAAGAACTTGATCTGAGGCTGTGTGACTTTTAATCTCATCAAGACATGTAGAAGAAAAAATATGTACCTCGAAGACTTCAAAATCAAGTTTCTCATTGTCATGCTATTCAGTGGTATTTTTGGGTGATCTGGATAATGTATCAGCAAGAAAAAGAAGTTTGCCTTTTGTGTAGACAAGATTGAAATTATACTTTTGCAATTTCAAAGTCATGCATTGTAATCTGGCAGGAGCTGTATGCATAGGGTTTCTCAAAATAGTGACTAGGGTTTGGTGATCTTTTTCAACCTGGAGAGGTCTACCATAAATATAATCATGGAACTTCGAACATGCAAATACAATTGCCAAGAGCTCTTTCTCTATCTGCTCATACTGCATTTCAGTTTGAGATAGAGTTCTGGAAGCATAGGCTACTGGTCTACCCTCTTGAAGAATGAATGCACCTAGACCAAATTTCAAAGCATCACAAGAAAGAGTAACTGATTTGTGAACATCATGGCATCTGAGAGTTGGAGGACTATCAATTCTCTGTTTCAGGACATCAAATGCACTTTATTGTTGTTCTGACCATGACCAAGATACATCTTTGCATGTCAGCTCTCTGAGCAGTACTGAAAGTTGGCCCAAGTCTAGAATGAACTTGCCTAGGTAATTAACCATGCCAAGAAAACATTGTAGGGCTTAAACATTGTCTGGACCTGGCATATAAAGAATAGCAATTTGCTTGGAAGGACCTGGTTGTAAGCCTCAACTGGTAAATAAATGACCAATATAAGTAACCTCTCATAGCCTGAATTTGCACTTCTGATGATTCAACATAAGATTCACTTCATGTGCTCTTTCCAGAACTTTCATGAGGTTTCCATCACACTCAGCTTTACCATTGCCTCCTACTAGAATATAATCTTCTATAATAGCACAAAGGTATCCAGAACAAAAATTGCTCTATTGCATGCTGGAAGACATCACTGGCAGAGCTTATCCCAAATAGCATTCTCAGAAATCTGTACCTGCCAAAAGGAGTACTGAAAGTGGTTAGCAATGAAAATTTTCAGTCAAGCAAAATTTGCCAAAATGAACTCTTTGCATCCAAAACAGAAAAAAAAACAGTGGCATTTGGCATAAGAGCAGTGACTTCTTTGAATGTACACATTGGATGATGATTTATTTTCAATGCTTTGTTCAAATCTCTTTGATCAATACAAGTACTGATATCATCTGAGCTTTTCTTATGGGCTGCTATAATAGAAGATACCCATTCAGTTGGTTCGTCAACTGGACAAATCACACCTTGCTGCACCATTTTATCTAGATCAGCCTTGACTCAGTTCTGCATAGCTATTGGAACTTTCTGGGCTGGTCTAACAACTGGGCTAACTTCAGGGTCTATCTTCACAGTGTACACAACTGGGAGTTTGCCTAGTTTGTCTTCGAAAAGATCAGCATAGGTAGAGAAAATAGACTGTGTGAAATTAGAACAGTGGTCTTTTAAGCTTAAATGGTGCATTTCTTTATTAAATGAAAGTAGTCCCATTTTCAAACTATCTCTGAGACCTAATAATGACTGTACTTGCCTTTTGAATGTGTAAAACTGCAAGTCATAGCTATTCCTAGCAAGGTAACATGAAAGAACTACTGAAACTTCAGTATGAATTTCTTCACTATCATAAGCAACAAGTTTCACACACTTTGCCAAATCAAGCTTCTCAGCAGCACATACTGTACTCTAGCAAATGTTTCTGCTGACATAACATTGCACTTTGAACTTGTGTCAACTTTGAGATCTATGGGTCTTCCATTTATCCAAACAGTACAAAATACTTCATTCTTAGCCCATAAATCTACTGAATTAACTGTTTCATTAAGCACAGACACACCATCAGCATAAAAAGTAGGGTCACAGCTTTCTAATTGATCAACTTGTCTCTTTGAATGTTCTCTTTTAATAAAAGAATGTGTCTTGTTTGATTTACAAAATCTTTGGAAATGATTCCACTTTTTACATCGATGGCATTGCTGACCAAAAGCTAAGCACTTTTCTCTTTTAGACACATGATTACCATCACAATTATGACAGTTGACTATGAGGCTAGATGAGGCTACATGCTTTGAGTTTGCTAACTCATCCTTGTGCTTCACTGAGACTGTGCACACTCTAGAATTTGCTAGAAAGCTATGGGATTTACCAGTGACTTTTGCAGGGCTCACAGTTGTTGCCATCTTTTTTCACACCATCATCTTTGTAATTTTTGTTTGGGATTTGCACATTTCTCTAAATTTACATTTTAAGCACTCTGGGCCTTCCCTTTTTTCAGCTGGTACCACTATATGGTGGTTTTCCCCCTCTCATGCAAACACAGCAGGTGCATACGCAAATGAATGCTCTCTTTCTGTGGATTTTGAACCAGCTAAATTAAGCAGAATAAATACCTTTGTATGGTCATCTTTATCAGAAAATGCAGCCTGTATGAAAGTGTCGTACTCTTGCTCAAACACTCTCCAATACTCTGCAATATTATTATTAATCACTAGTGGAGCTTGTCTATGAAATCCTTCAGCCATGCCAACAAAGTATGGCCAAACACAGTGAAAATATGGGTCTTGTAATTATATATGAACATGTACACACAGCCAGTACTTGTAACAACATTCAAATGCACAATAAATGCTTTGAAATACTGTAATTTGTGAAATATGCTTTGAAATGGCTGTATTTTCTGAAATAAATGTACTGTAATACTGTACACACTTGCAAACACTTTGTACAATTTGAATATTTTGAATAGCTTTAATTAATGTGTAAAAAAAGTAGCACATAGTTAAAAAATGTGGTAATTTTATACATTTTATGTAATTCGGACATTATTTCAAACATTTTTGTAACTATTTCAAATATTTTTATCATTATGTCAATATGTCAGTTTCGGATATTTCGTTTAACTAGAAATTTGGTTTGAGCATTTTGAGAGCTTTGTTTTATATTCTTTGAGCAAGAAATCATTTAAGCAAGTTTTAGTACCTGAAATTCGTTTCTGACCTATTTTGTAAGTTGTACATGCAGTAGGGAAGATCCATTCCTCTATATTATTCCAACATTAACTGAGTGCCTCTCGGTCCTGAATCTGGATCCCATTTTGAGACCATGTCACTCATCCTATGTTATGATTCAAGACAAACAGGCGGGGTAGTTTGTTTATATGCTTTATTACACAGAAACACATCAGGAAGGATAGCAGCAGTACAAAATATAAATGAACTGATTATCTGACAGACTACACAGGCATGCATGCTTACATTTCAACAGCTTACTACAAAATGTCAGTCAGGCTTGCACGTGCTCAGTATTTATACACTTGTGCAAGCCCATGGAAAGCTTCTTAAAGGCATGCATACATACTGATCTACACTTGCATATTTATTTGGTGACACTGTGTGGGCCATTCCTAATAGCCTCGCTCATGGTCAAACTACCATTTGTATTAATATTAATATCCCTCAGTATATTGGGTACCATTGGAAGAGTCTTAATGTAGCTGGCAGGAGTGACTGGTGGCAGTAAAAACTGCCTTATAGTCTGGGCAGAAGGGGATATGTCACATAGCTAGTAAACTTGTGCCAGCCTTTCCCAGGTGTGTGTATGTGTGTGTGTGTGTGTGTGTGTGTGTGTGTGTGTGTGTGTGTGTGTGTGTGTGTGTGTGTGTGTGTGTGCAAAACAAACTTCAAAAAGTGTGTGTGTCAGCTACTTGGGCAGGGACACAAATCACTGGTTGGACAGAGAGGGTGCTGGAGGTCTTGGCTTGGCCACTCAGATGAGATCTCAGCTCTATAGCTGTGCCAGTGGAGAGTCTCACCGGGGATCTGGAGAAAGAGGGAGAAATCAGTCCCGGACTGACTGTGGTCTCTGTGTGCTCTTAAGGGAAACAGTACTTGATGCAGAGAGCTGCATCTGGAAATACTGTGTGTGTTGTCCTCTCAGTGTACATCCCCACTGGTGCCAGTGGTGAGGATTGAGGTTCTTTGATTACTGGTCCAGTGGAGGGTCATCACAAGTTGGTCCTTGTGGCAGAGTTTCTGCAGTTTTGAAGTTAGATGTAGCAACCACG